>NC_057814.1:577638326-577938326 GCF_018294505.1 Triticum aestivum | reverse complement strand
CGCTCGTGTTCGCAATATTCGCAAGTACCGAAATCCTTTTTGTCGTCAGACATTTCCTATGTTCATAGTTGAAACATTAATTGAAAATCGATCGAAGGCAACTACCAGGATACTCAACACACAAATCCGGGGCACTCGATATTTCCTACATATTCTGGCACAAGTCATGCCAAAATTCACGGAAAAATCCGGCATGACCTTTGCTAAAATAGGACATATCGAGCGCCTGAAATTTGCCGGAACGGAAATGAATCAACACTCCGGCAAAACATAGGCCACTCGGAGGTATAACCTGCAAACATGACCAACCACTTGGGCAAGCACATATCCTATTTGAGCAACACAAGATATACATTTCAATATATCTTATAGGACTCATATTGACATGAGCATTCAATAAGCAAAACCAAATTGTAAAATAAATAAGTATTCAAATTAGCATGCATTCAATAAGCAAAAGTAAATCATCTCATGCGTCCGTACATCGTCGAATATTATCACTAATACATCCCGAATAGTATCATACATATAACATCACTAATATAACTAAAACCCTAGCGCACGACGGGTATCGGCGCGTGCGGTGGACACCCAAAGAGAAGGAACCATCACAGGATCATAGCTCCAGTGAGATCCCTGGAGAACCTGCCAGGTATTGGAGAACCTGTGCTCCAACGCAAACAAGTAGCGACGGACATGCGTGTCCTCCTCCCCGACATAGTGATGTACCACCTCCACGGGGTCCTCGAGCCTCTAGACCGTCACTGGCCCACGCGACCGCCACTAAAGAAGGTTCGGGTCAACGACGGGCTGACTCCTCACCAAGCTGCGCCCCCGGTAGGTAGCGCCTCCCAGTACCAGCCCGGCGGAGCCCAGTCCCGGACATGGCCCATTTGGTCAAGCAGGTGTCCTCCGCCGAGTCGACAACGACGAGGATGCGGGATAGGCATCGTCGACGTCGATGCGGGAATAATTGCTTTAACTAAAAAAATAAAAACAAATGTGACATGTTCAACTAGTTCTTACTAAAAATAAACTTATTATAAATAAAAATAAACTAGTACCTAATTAGTACCTAGTTCTTACTAACTAATTAGTACCTAGGAACTACTGCCCTAATTACCATCTAATTTGAGGAACCTAGGGGTGGAAAGTGGTAGCGGATATTCCAATTATCCAACTTAAAAGTGAAATAAGTGGTCAAATTTTACTCGTTTTATTATGCATTACAATAGTGTTTATTCATCATCTAAGAAAACATCCGAGCCGCATCCGTATCCGATAACATCCGCATCCGATTCGTTTCCACCCATAGATGAACCCTAACTAATTTGATGCAACTAAAATTTGAAGAACCCTAGGCAGAGGTAGGGGAGGGGGAGGAGCAGGCGTGCTCACCTCGGGTGCTTGCGGTGAGGGAGGGGCAGGCGGCGTCGAGGTCAGGGTCGGGGCTAGGGCGCGCGGCGGAGGGCGGCGTCGAGGTCGGGGTCGGGGGCGGCGTCGAATCCGGGGTCGGGGGCGGCGTCGAGGGTGTGCGGAGAGCGACGGGAGAGCGCGCGGCGACCGACGGGCGACGGCGACAGCGGAGGAGTTGAATTCGGGAGAAGTGGCCGTGGGGAAGAACGACCTGCGCGGTTAAGTCAGAAGTAGCAGTAGCGCGTTCCAGGAAGTGCTGGTAAGATAGCTACAACGCGTCCCTCGATACGCGGTACTGCTATTCCTTTCTCTTTTTTCCTCTTTTTCATTTATTTTTCTTTACATTTTATTTTTTCCTTTCACCTTTTTCTATTTCTTTCATTTTTATTTACTTTTCTATTTGCTTTCCATTTAATTTTATTTCCTTTAGCAGTAGCGTCTTTCAGTGTAAATGCGCTGCTACAAAGCAAGTAGCGGTAGCGCGGTTAGATGTAGTCGCTACTACTATGTGTAGCCTATTGGGTAAGTCGTGGAAATTTTAGTAGTAGCGCTACTGCTACAACTGTATCTGTAGCGCCGTTTGCATCAGCGCGCTACTGCTACTTAGCACCAGAGTGCTTTTTTTACACGCGCTACTGCTAAAGTTCTATGTATAAGGTTTTCCCTAGTAGTGTTGCTTCATCTTTAGCCTTCTGAAGATTTTGCTTGGCCAGTTCCAGATCAAGGTTGAGCTGAATTTGTTTCTGCTCCAAGTCAGCGAACTGGACCCCGAAGTCACAAGATTTCTGCAATCCATGAATAAGACACGTCAATCGATTGAGACAAAGATCAACTGCTTCCAAGCGAAAAAGATACAAGTCCAGGTCATTACAGCAAAAAGAGTTCTAAGACTACTGCCGAATCAAACATTCAACAGTAGTCTCGGGGACTACACCCAGTGGGTGCACTTGGCGTGCCCCCACTGGTTCTGCTTTTCACTCGACGTGGTTCAAAAAGAAGAAGTGTGTGGCAATACTTGTTCTCAGA
The DNA here is from genome assembly GCF_018294505.1 of Triticum aestivum. Taxonomy (NCBI): domain Eukaryota; kingdom Viridiplantae; phylum Streptophyta; class Magnoliopsida; order Poales; family Poaceae; genus Triticum; species Triticum aestivum. The sequence goes on along the minus strand of NC_057814.1, from coordinate 577,935,884 downwards.
CCACCGCCGACTGCCCGCAGTCGACCACAGTCTCGGGGACTACACCCAGTGGGTGCACTTGGCGTGCCCCCACTGGTCCGGATCCCATTCGGCATGACCGGTTTAGACCGAGTGGAAGAACTGTAAAAAGAGATATTTTTGATAAAGACCCCCGCCGAATCAAACATTCGACGGCGGTCTCGGGGACTACACCCAGTGGGTGCACTCTGCGTGCCCCCACTGATTCAAAGATACACTCGACACGACATGGTCGACTCAAGTGAAAGAATTATACAGCAAAAATTTAAACACCTAGTGGCTGTACAGATGCAAGGTGCAGACTCATGATAGATGCACATTAAAGGTTTCAAGACACTCATCCACGGACATCTTACAAATAATAAAGCAGCAGTTTTCAAGTACCATATCCTAGCAAGAGTCAAGCCGAAGATCAGTCGAAAATCAACTAACCTGGACGTTGGCCTGGAGGGCTGAACTGGCATCACAAGCAGCCTGGCTAGCCTCACGCACCACCTTCATCTGCTCCATCATAAGGCCTGCCTGGCGTATAGCTTCCTTAGCAGCGCTTACCTGGTCCTCTAGGGCAGGATGGACAGTGAAGAGTGAAGCTGGTGGAACAGCGGAAGCTGTCAGAGGATCCGAGGCATGAGGTTGCATGGACGAAGAATAGTCTTAGGTGCTGGCCATTCTTTGATGGCAACTATTTTGTGGGGGTAAGAAAAAACTCTTCCATTCTATCTATGGTAGATAAAGGAGCTTCAAAGCCATAGCCAAGTATAGCCAAAGAAAGATGAGACGAGACGGACTGTCAGAGGACGCAGCGGGACTAATGATACCAAAAAAGGGGCAACTAAGGTTGGTTCCTGCCAATTCCCTTGCTGATCAGCCTTGGAATTGGCAAGTATGAGAAAACCCGATTTCCAGTCCTATCTTAAGAACCCGACTCCAAAGAAAGAAGCAACAGATTGAGCAACTAGCGCGAAAGCCGTTTGGACTCACTAATGCACCTGCTACCTTCCAATCTTTAATGAATCATGTTTTTGCTCCGGAAATACCTTTTGGGTCCACGTATGGCTCCGTGAGAAGGTGGACGGAAATGGCCTTGTTGTACCAAAATTCGGATCCATTTGGCTCCAAAGGAGCAAGCGCGGCCTTTCGAAGGCGACAAACATGACCATCAGGAACTTCAATACCCAGAGGTGGCTGAGCCTGATGAGTTGACCAATTCCTCTACCCCGCTTCTTCCCCTGATCTTTTGGCACTTCTGGTTTCATGGAATTTCCAGCATAGGGCAAAAGTATTGGTTGGGAAAATTGGATATTTGGTATTGAATTGGGTCAAGTCATATTAAGGATATAATAATGAGTGATGTGTGGTACCGGGGATAATGCAATTGATGGTGCTTGTGGCCCCACGGAAAGCAGGGACTTGAGCAGTCGACGCTGAAGGACGAGCAGTCGACACAGGAGGGGCAAAAGAAACGGAAGCCCGAATCGGATCTCCGGATCGATGGATCACTGATTCTGGAGCCGGTGTCGACTGGGGCACCTTGCTGGTAGGCACCCTCCTGCTTGAAGTCCTGCTTTTCCTCCCTGTGGTCTTCTGGGGCACATCTTCGTTGCCGTCTGGTAATTCAATGACGTTTTGCGGCGCTGCAAATAATTCGATCATAAAGGTTCAGTCGACCGACAGATCAATCGACAAGATAAAGACAAAATTTGTAGAGCCATACTTGCTTTAGAAGTGGCTGCATCTTCAGTTTCCTCGTCATCTCCATCCTTGTAAATGTCCATGGAAGTCCCAGAAGTACCAGCACTGCAAGTTTCAGAACTCACTCGGTCAGGCAGGAGAATGAATCGGCAACAAGTATAAGAGTCCCTGAGCAAAGGGTGAAAACAAAGCACTTACGCAGAGGCAATGGGAACGTTAACCTTGATCTTAGGCAGGGCCTTCCGAGGCTTTGAGGGCGCAACCTTGAGCTTCTTCGGGGCCTTTTCAGTCGAAACCGGGGAAGACGTCCGAGTGCACTTTGAAGTCTGCGTACTCGGCTCAGCCACTTTCCCACGGACACTTGCTGGGTCATGGGTCTGCTTGGAGCGTCTTTCAGAGCGAGGTGGGGAGTCGACCTCCTCGCCGCTGCTTGAATCTTCATTTTATTCCTCATCTTCGTCATCAGATTTCCAGTCGGCGCTGTCACCGCCGCTCGTTTCTCCTTCATGATCTCGCTCTCCGTTGGGCATCGAGTATATCTCAGTATAGATCTACGAGGCAAAGAATTGAACAAGTATCAGTCAGGTTCAAAGACAGTTACAAATCAGAACAAAAGGCACTCGGCAATAAAGGTCAAACCTTGTCTAGTTCATTGGAAGAGTCGAGTGGTTGAATTCTCCTGGACCCCCTGGGGTTGTCTTTGTTACCTGTGATGCCCTGCAACCACTGCTCCACCATCTCCTCGGTGACTTCCTCCGGGTGAATCCGAGTGGTGTCATCAATACCCGAGTACATCCACATAGGATGATCGCGAGCCTGGAGTGGCTGGATGCGTCGACTGAGAAACACCTCCAGCAAATCCATGCCGGTCACACCATCACGGACTAATTGGACTACTCATTCAACCAACATGTTCACCTCTGTTTTCTCTGCTGGAGTCACTTTCAAGGAAGAGGGCTGCTGGACCCGCTCCATGGAGAAGGGAGGAAGACCGGTCGACTGACCAGGAGTCAGTTGGTCCTTACAGTAAACCAAGTCAATTGCCACCCTCTAACTGAATCAGGAAGAGTCATAGCTGGAAAAGTACTCCTACCCCTCATCTGAATCCCTAGACCTCCGCACATCTGGATCACGTGCGTCCTCTCATCACTCGGATTAGCCTTTTTCACAGACTGGGAACGGCAAGTAAAGATGTGTTTGAAGAGACCCTAATGCGGTCGACAACCCAGGAAATTCTCACACATGGAAACAAATGCAGCGAGATATATGATGGTGTTGGGGGGAAAAGTGATGAAGTTGGGCTCCGAAAAAGTTCAAGAAACCCCGGAAAAAGGATGAGGGGGCAAAGAGAAACCACGGTCAACATGAGTCGCGAGGAGGACACACTCACCCTCCTGCGGCTGCGGCTCGGTCTCGTTGCCCGGTAGCCTCCAAGATCCATGGGTGATCAAGCCCCCTTCGACCAGATCCTCCTTCGAGATCGTGGACCGGATCCAATCGCCTTGGATCCAGCCGGGCGGCAGGCCGGCCCTCGACGACGACCCCCCCGACTCGTCTTCTTGCCTTTCGCCGCCGCCGTCGCCTTCTTCGCACGCTCCAGGGGCCGTCTTGTCCTTTCCCATCGCAGCAGACTGCGCACGGACGGGGCAGCGGCGTCGAGGGTGGAGGCGAACGCGGTGGAGAAGCAGAGGAGGAAGAAGGGGAATGGGGCGCACTGTGCAGAATACATCGGCCCCGACGCCTTATATAGGCCTGCTTCCGAGTGGCTGACTCGTGGGCCCAAGAGATCCTGTCAAATCCCTCAACAGTCGCGCGCTTGGTACGTGGCGAAAAAGGTGGCGCAAAGATCGAGGTGTCTCTGCTCAATCCGTTCCATTTACTGCGGTGCCCTCCGCCCGCGCGCTTCCGCAAATTTCGAATCCCGTGAGATCCGGGAACGGCAGTGCAATCAATCACGCCAAAGATTTCATACCACTCCAACACTCGAAGCATATCAGTATAAGTTCACTCGACAAACCCTGAATGGATCAAGGCGACTGAAAGTAAAGTTGAAGTTCCAGCATGGTTCGCCGACCCAGGTAAAATGCCTCCGAAGCATAGGAATCGGGTCAGAACCATCTTCAACTCCTCCTCCACTCGGACCTCGACCCATTCGGGGGCTAATGACGATAACATGTACCTAGGGTAGGGTAATGGGCCTAACTTAGACACCCTTCCCAAGGACACTGCCCTACAGTCAAAGGCATTCAAAGTACAGCAACGTCTACCGACTGAAATCACCTCAAAGTACAACCCACTCGACCAACAATTCCACTCGGATAACCCAATTCCATTCGACCATACCAGAAACCACTCGGAGTACAGAAGATCTAAAGTCATTCAGGATGGCAACAGTCAGGCGTTCACTCCGTAGTCTTAATGATCATTTATATGTCTTTATTATAGGCGTTACCAGTAACGTCTCAACTTAATGTATATTGAACCCCTTGTAACGTGGGCTGGCTGGGGTCCTGACGCACTCTATATAAGCCACCCCCCTCCGCTGGCACAAGGGTTCGCACCCCCTGTAACTTCACGCATAATCCAATCGGCCAGGCCTCCGGGCACTGTGACGTAGGGCTGTTACTTCCTCCGCGAAGGGCCTGAACTCGTAAATCTTGCGTGCACAACCTCATCGTAGCTAGGATCTTGCCTCCTCCTACGTACCCCCTATTCTACTGTCAGACTTACTCCCACGACAAATGGCGCTCCAGATAGAGCAGCAGAAGCTGAAAAGCATGGAGACGAACACAACTCGCAGGAACATCAAGGTACACTCTCGATCCAAGTTCCAAAGGCCTCCATTTCCTCATGGTCTCATGGCCCATGGCATGGCCCTGGTTGAGGAGAAGGCTCTGAGAATAGTATGGAGCAATGGCCCTTTTTCAATTAATCGAGGTTGGGGGACGCTTTGCCGGATGACTTAACGATCTGGTGCGTCTACAAGCCATATCAGACGGTTATGGATCACACATCGTGGTGGAACAGCCTAGCTAGCTCAGCTTGACTATGTTTATAATAAATTAAATTAACTACATAGGGTGTAAAGACATTTTTAATCAATCCACCTGCACAATTTCATGTCATATGCAAGAACATCTAGAGATAAAATAAATTCCTCTTGACCTTTTTAATACAAAAGGTAAATCGACATTCTTTTTGGTTGATTTTTGCAGGTTCTCCATCAGTAGCATTTCATCTTTTTTCTAAAACTTCTCGAAGATGCGAAACCAACTCCAATTGACTGGTTTAAGGTTTGGACGGTGGTTCCATATTCTAAGATTCCCTAAACATATGAAACAATTCAAGACTGAATGCTCTAACGGTCAAACATGATAAGTATCAATAGTAACCAAGATCATATATAGACGAAAAGCCAAGTAAATGGTTGTCTCTCCTCATTTCTCACATGACATAAATAGTTTATTTTTAATGATTTTTGAAGGTTATCATTTCGTAGCATTCCCTCGATTCATGAAGTTTTTCATTTTGAAGCCAAACATACAAAATCATTATTCAAATTAGATATAGGACCATTTTAAACATTTTAGATAGTTTAAGGATCAATTTAGATATTTTCATGGATTAGGGTTGAAGTTAGACCATGCACAATGGTCAAATGGTTAAAATAGACTTTGCACTATAATTTAACATGTAAAATATTCTCATATTTTTCCATTGTGCAACAGAGGAAGACATATAGAGAACTTGGAAAAGGCAACACAAACTTGAATATTCTACATACCGCCAGTAGTAATATGTTGTTAACCAAAGTTTTACTATTTATAATCCATCCCAAAGACTTCTAGCATACACACAGTTATTAGGACATGAAGTGTATGTGTAGAGTAATTAACTGAATTATTTTGTTTTTCGTGAATTACAAATTATTTACTTAAATTTTGGGTTGTCTAGATGACCTGGGAGGAAACAGAAGGCACTTCAACAAATGTTCATTTATTAATTATGTTTAATATATTTAACATAATACTTGTGGCATGCTATGTCGAGCGCTATGGAAAATTCCAGAGTTGTATAAATGCTAGGGATGTATAACATATACAATTCCATAAAAGTATAAATATGTGTGTCATGTGCAAAAATATATAGAGATAAATAAATTTGTCCTGCTGGTTCTTGGTCCGTACATAGCATCCCTAAATAACTTGGTTGAGGTTTGAATAGTGGTTTCATATTCTAAGATCTCACAACATATGAAATGATTCACATGTGTGGACTGTGGAGAATGCTACAAAGTAATAAAATGTGAGAAACATCAACTAACTTGATCATCTATGTTCCATCCAAGAATTACGGAAGTTAAATGAATCTCTCTTGTCATTTTTACACACGATACGGGTAGTTGTATCTTCTCATGATTTTTTGCGGATATCATTTCATAACACTCTTTACATCCATGATTTTTGTTTTCATATTTTTGAAAGTCTTGAAATACAAAATCATATTTTGAAACATAACTACGGTTCATTTAATAAGTTTAGAAAATTCAAGGTTTAATTTAGTCAATTTCATAGTTTGGGGTTCAAGTTAGAACAAGCACAACAATTCTGTGTGCAAAATAGATTTTTCTCTATATTTTTAACCTGTAAAATACTCTCATATTTAATCATTATGAGAGAGAAGGGCGTAAACAACATTGAAAAGCAACACAAACTTGATTATTCTACAGAGCGCAAGTTGTTATATTGGGTAAGCAAAATTTTAAAATTATATAAGTCACCCCATAATAAGCATAGACATGTATCTTATGAGATAAATCATCATATATGTATGTATTTTACAGAATTCTTAGAACTTTTATGTACTTTTATTTCTTTTTCTTTTATTTTAGGTTAATCTAAAGTTCTGGACTAACGATCAAAGAGTGAAAAAATGCACTATGACACATTCTCGCGGATTAATTACTTTCGATGTGTAAAAGTACCACTTTTTTTTTAGAGGAAAGGTATACGCCCGACTTTATAAATAAAGCCATAAGGCAGGTAGCAACAGCATAACCGAAAAGTATCAGCCACACCCAACGCTGTGTAAAAGTACCACTAGCATTCCAGGTACAGCTATAGCTACCTAGGGAAAGGATTTCAAAAGGCCGCGTCATTGTTCTAATGGCAGCCACATATATAAAAACTGTTGGTCGATAAATTCCCGTGGGAAGAGGAGAACTTTGTATCGATCTGATCCTCGGGACTTTTTTTTGGACAAATCCTTGGAACTATCCGAACGGCATAATTATGTGACCTAATTTGCCAAGTCATATCTATGTATGTGCGCCTCGTATAGTTGGTCAAAAGTTAAATTTTTGTGTCTAGCTAGCCATCTCTTTCTCCAATCAACACAAGGCAACAAATTGAGTTAGCAACTTGAACTCTATAAACTTCTTGAAATAGAATTTTCTAAAATGAGAACATATACGTTTCCACATGCTTTCACACACGCCATGCCAGCAATGGCCATATATACATATTGACATTCACTACATCCCATTGCCCTGGGGAAATCCATGCATGGCATGTCAGAGAGTTGAATTGACTTTAGACATATATTTCAGCTAGCTAGCCTGATGTCCTACTTCTCTGACTGAATTTAAGTCTATCGAACGCAGTCAACTGTACGTACGTATGTATCGACATCTCAACAAGCGTAGGCCATGCGAATGTTGCTATATACTCCCTCCGTATAAAGTTAGTACAAAGTCGGGTCACTTATTTTGGGACGGATGGAGTACTATAGTTTTCTTGAGTAAGTTTGTCAAACCTAGCGACGGAGAGTGTGACAGAAAATAAATGCTGAGACGTTTTCTTTTCTTTTTTGAGATGAATGCTGAGACGTTGAACAAGCTTGAATCTCACATACGAAGTGGACAACGTCTTGGTTAGTTTGTCAAACGGGCGAACTGTTCACATATATGCCTGTCACACTGTGCAGGGAAGAGACCCAGACAAATCAATTAAGTCTAAGCTTGATGGGTTGACGCATATATGTGTGAAAGAACTTCAGTACTACTTGGGTGTCTCTCGTGGATGTGGACAGGCCAACTTTTTCTCGAATTTGGGCTCGCGTTCCTCTTGATTCTTCCCGGCCTCTGTTCTCTAGGTATCTACCTAAGTTAAGTGAGCATGGATGTTTGACTGGACTAGGTCAGCAAAGTCAGCCTCTTCTCTCTCTTTCTCCCTTGCACATTCCATACATCGCGGAAATTGGCAATGGCTCCTAGGTGCATATATAGTACGCTTGTACTTTTAAAATAGTACCTGAGCTTCGAGTTCATCATTGTTTGGCCAAACCAAAACTCTCTCTCTCTCTCTCTCTCTCTCTCTCTCTCTCTCTCTCTCTCTCTCTCTCTCTCTCTCTCTCTCTACATATATATTGGAACTTGGGTTTGTGATCGATAGGAGGATCGAGTTGAAGGCCAGATAGCTTAGCTGCAGGGGGAGGACGATAAAATCATGAGAGGATTAGAGAGGAGGGGCGTCCGGCAGTACAACCGGTCGGATGAGCCACGGATGCGTTGGACGGAGGAGCTTCACCGGCAGTTCATCGAGGCCGTCGACTGCCTCGGCGGCCAGGACGGTCAGTTCTTGCTTCTTGCTTGCTTCTCACACGTTTTTATTTTTTGACGGTGCATCCTAATTGCACAGTTGCATGCATGGATGATATGCATGAACCTTGATGATCTCATCGATTTGCACTGCCGGACGACCGACCTGTCAAAAATTGTGGATATTTCACGGTATGGATCGATTTAAAGGGTAGCTATTGCTTTAGTCGTGCGGTAGGTTAATTAGGCCGGAGTTGGTTCAAGTTCATGGCAGAAAGGAAACAAAGAAAGTCCCACATGATATGCATGCATGATGAAAAATGATACTCCGCCGTTCCATCAAATTGATGCTCGCTCACAACCGCGTGCTTGATCTCTCTGTCTCTCTCTAATCTCTCCTTTATTATTGGCTGACTTTGGCAATAAGTGACAGCGAACCTGCCGTTTTGCAAAAATGAAACACCACTAATCATGATTTTGATCAATCTTTTCTACAATTTGTATATTGCGTACATCCTTTATTTGCCATTCATCGGTGCTCTCGTCAAAACTTAACCAAGAGTACCAATTTTTAGTTCATTTCTTCACGGCCGGTCCATGAACTGGTGCTAACATCAATTATGTTCACACATCTTGTCTGCGCAGAGGCAACACCAAAGCGAATTCTTCAGCTGATGGGCACAAAGGGAGTCAGCATATCTCACATCAAAAGCCATCTCCAGATGTACAGATCAAGCTCTAGCGGCGGCGGCAGCGGCAGCAGCAACCCACCCTATGCATCAGTGAATCGTCGTCAAGATCACTGCATCGATGGGAACATCACGGCAACGTCGGCTTCAGACTGGATCGACATTCCCTCTTACGCTGTGTTTGGTCGCGGCCACCACTCGATGTCACCGCCGTGCCAAATGTGAGTACTACCAAGAATTGGATCATCAATTCCGCTTTTAATTAATTTTTACGCTTGTATGATTGAGTTTATTAAACATGCTAGCTATTATCTCATTGCACAGACCGTCCATCGAGGAGGTTTTCAGGAGCTGGGAGCAGAGTAGAGGGCGGCTGCAATGGAACTCCTCCGGCATGCTAAATACACCAGAGAAGGTAGGGGGAACTAGTAGTAGTTATCAAGTGTTTTCGTTAGTTTTTTTTAGCATAAAGTGTTTTCATTAGTTAATTTGATTGTGTACATCGAGTAATGTACTCACACGGACTGGTTCTTACGGATTCAAGGATTGTAATTAGGTGGTAGTTTTTGATAGGAGATTAGGAGGGAGGCAGGGAACACCCCCATGAAAATAGGTGTGTGTGTGTGTGGGGGGGGGGGGGGGGGGGGTTAATTAGCGTTTAGATACCTGTATTCTTCTAGGATTATTGTTGTACATCTTTCCTGATGTCTTGACTAGCTCTTGGCGTCATGTTGATGCGGAGATCAGGTGTAATTGATATCTTTTCTATAGTAATGAATCATATTTATCAATAAAAAAGCTAGAGACAAGCATGAATTAACTTATACTTATACGCAAACCAACCATTAAAAGTTAACATATGAACAAATCTAGAGGAAGCAAATATTACTCAAATTAATTGTCTTTCTTACTTACCATCCACTATACATGCATGTGCTATATATGTTTTCAAACAAAGATAAAGCTTCTAGCTAGAATGTGCTACTAGGAATGTCAAGAGCCAGTCAAGACATCAAATATAGCAATGAAGAAAGACATTGGTAGTGATTGTCATATGTTAATCTTCTTGACATGGCTAATTAACCATGTACATTGTTGTAGGCGACTGGCTGGTCACATCACGCTAATGGCAAGATGTGTCAGAAGCAGCAGCGGGCAGCGGTGGGGTGTGACCTGGCGCTATCGGTTGGCCGGTGGGAGGAGGAGGTCGCGAGTAGTGACACTGACATCTCGAGCACGACCACTGAGGAGGCCGTCGTGCCGGCAAGGGGTTATGGGGCTAGTGGCCACCGCCGCCCTGAGGCTTCCGCTGATCTGAACCTCGACCTGAACCTCGATCTTGCCATCTCATCTTCTTGGCTCTGATGTGTTATCTATAACCTGCTATGTAAATATATAGAGTTGCATTTTTCTAGAGGTACATAATATGTATATTTCGATTGATGTATGGTAGATCAATAGAAATGCGGGTTGCTTTTATGGCAGTTGACTAATCCTTTGGTCTAGTTGACGAACTGCCGCACCTTTGCTCTTTGCCACCCTGCTGAGCATGCCAGAATCGCTAATCTTCTTAATTCCAAGATTGGTTCCTTTCTGACCAAGTATTATTGAGCTTGAAGTTGAATTTCATCGTATTGAGCATAAAGTTGGATCTACAGGTGCTACTTGGCGGTTATACTATGGGATTTTATCACCTTTCTGCGACTAATCATGGTAGTTTCGACAAATATCACAATGCTTTTTACTGTAACAGGATAGACAACAAGAAGAAATACTGATTAGTTAAATGAAAAATCATTTGCAGACCCAAAACCTATGGGGGTTGGGAATCATTAAAACCTCCTTAATGAACAAATGTATAATCATGAAGTGGTGTTGGCGCATTCACCATGATTCGCTTCAAGTGTTATGGCTTAAACTCCAAATGTCCAGGTATTTTTCTGACGTGGATCCCTTAAATGCCAACCCTACGGGAGGGTCTAGAATCCAAATTCTGGAAATTTTTGGTGAACGTTTGTGATGAATTTTGTTCTTTGGTCAAGTTTGAGGCTAGTTTGGTGACCATGGTTGGCTTTTGGTTAGACCGGAGGCAGGAGGGTGACCCCCCTTAGGATCTCTTCCCCGGTTATGTTTTCCTATTACTCTATCCAAATATCTCCATTTCAAAGGTAGCTGCTAATAACTGGGATTTTGGTTTCCACCGATCCTTGTCTCCCGTAGAGGTGGCGAACTGGGAAGAGCTCACTGCCCTGTTCCCAAACCTCTTAGAGGCTTCTGATCAGCTCCTTTGTCCTCACTCGTCCTCTGGCAAGTGCTTTGTTAAGTCCCTTTACTCCAATCGTTGCGTAGGGGCGACACTCCAATTGATTCAACGGCGTTTGTGATGCACATATCCCTCTTAAGATCAAAATATTCCTTTGGCAGGCAATCATGCATCGTCTCCTAGCTAGTGATAAAAATTTAAAACACAATGCAATGCTATGGCGACATGTTCTCTTTATGGAGAGAACGAAAACACAGTGCACATCCTATTTAGATGTGTTGTAGATAAACTCGCTTGGAGTTGCATTTGATCGTGGCTGAATGCTGACTAGAATCCAATCAATTTTCCTGATCTGTTCCTGCTTTTCCCTAATCAATCGAGGCAATTTATCCGTGTTTTTTGGTTTCCTTTTCCCGTGCTTTCTCGGTATTTATGGAAAACTTGTAACAAGTTTACCATTGAACTTATTTTCCCTATTCGACCCTCTGATTGCTTGTTCAAAATGACTGCTCTCTTGTAGCAGTGGAGTCCGCTCGTTAAAGCTATGGATGTCGATGCCAACTCACTGGTGATCTCCAGGATTGGCGCAACTACTATCTCTCTCTCCTAGCTAGGTTCATCGCCCCTGCCTAGCTAGTTTCATCGCGTGACTATTCACCGACCACGAGGATTTCGTACAGATTTTGGCTACAAACTCATAGAAAAAGGTGTGGCTGTGAGCTAGGCTAGGCACCGCCTCTTTGACTTTGCACCAAGCAAGAAAAAGTTACATGTGGATCCGGTCAAGTTACTTGTCAATTAACTTGCCTCCCCTCCTCCCTCCCATAGCTTTCACCCGGAAGTGAGCTAAATGGTTTAGATCACATGTTTAATCTATCAGATTGGTTTTGTGTGTGTCATCACAATTTGAAGTTTTGTTCGCCGATAGACTAGTTGCTCCCGTGCGTAGTACGCAATTCGGTGCATCAACTAGTAGTTCATTAAGGATTTAGTTGGACGCGCCGAAGCAGGCCGCATGAGTTCCAGCCTTTTGGCTCGTCACTAATAGCTTCTTTTTTGGGCACGCCATGCTATCATCGACGGTCATCACACTGCCATGTGTCCCGTCCACCTAGATCCAATCTCCGACGCAAAGTTTGGACTCCACTAAGAGCTAGCCATGTATAGTCAATATTGTAATGGACTCCACTAAGAGCTAACCATGTATAGTCAATATTATTTAGTAGAATATTTTTTGAAACAGTTGTCCAAAGACCTCACTCTACTAAATAAGTAGAAGAGAGTTATTAGGTAACTATAGGAAACCCACACAATAGATACTTGTCCACAAACAAATAGGACACCCTCGATCGACCAACTTATCTACCAACACAGACTTAACAAACTCGATCAAGGATGGGGCCAACTTTTGATCTTGAGAAGCACCAGTTGCCTGGTTTAGTATTGTAAACTTTATGAGGGAGTGGATATAACAAACTTATCAGCAAACAGGAGTTCTAATGCCCGTGCTCACCCCTCGTCTCTGTCTTTGAATGCAGTTGCAAAACCATCATTGAGGCCATTGAGCAACATGAATATGGCTAATTCAACTTTATCCTGGATAACCAAATTGGAGACACCCATAGTTGCAACAACATGGTGGTATCCTGCAAAAAGAAACATGGTGGTGTCCGTTCACACCGCTTAACAAACTCGATCAAGGACGGGTGCCAAGTTTTTTTTCCCCAATGTTCCATACCATATCGTAGAAAAATTGCGACTCCAAAACAAGAATTTCTAGCGATCGTCCGTTCATTTCACATTCCACACCACAGAACAAAATCCGTAGGCAGAAGAACAACTCGTCAATGTCGATATGATCAACGCGTAGGGTGCAAATAGAAAGAAAAAGAACGTGCAGCAGTAACTTCGGGTGTAAGTCTGGTTGACTTTGCCGATTCTTGCATCAATTGTTCAGAGTTCAGACCGGGCTTTGATATTTTTGACAGGTTTGAAAAAGTAACAACCAGAAGAGGCAATAATTCTTGCGGAGCTTTGGATGGTTGCTCTATGAGTTAACTCTCGCTGTATGCCGTTGAAAAACACTACTGCTGGTAACTAATTGCCGTACAGGATGGTGTATGTGATACGTATCCGTATTATTCGGACAAACTAATCAAGTGAAAAATTCTACTACTACTAGTATACTCCCTTCGTTTCTAAATATAAGTCTTTTTAGAGATTCCAATATGAACTACATACGAAGCAAAATGCATGAATCTACACTTTAAAATGCATGAAGCTATCCGTATTATATACATACGTATGTAGTCTATATTGACATCTCTAAAAAACTTATATTTAGGAAACAGAGGGAGTAGATAACAAAGGTCACTTGCATTCGGTCGATAATCACAGCAGATTATAGTACTACCAAAATTCTTCAATTTGAAATCTTTTGCTCTACCGGTACGTACTTGCATCCACATGTACCACGTGATTGGATTAATTAGTCGAATGTGGGTTGCGTGCGCACTGCGTCGCCGTAGAAGCTTTGGAGTTTTAGCTGCCCCGAGAAAGAAAGGAGCTTTGCAGTTTGGAGGCATGCAACGCGAGCGAGATGCCGTCCGACGGCGCACCACGAATTGGGGTGCTACCTTTTTAGGGCTTTGGAAACATATTCCATTCGGTTTGGCAGGATAAAAAGTCACACAAGTTTTTCATACTATAGCTCACCATTCATTTTTAACTGTAAAAGTAACACGAGTTGGTAGAAGCTCGTATTGGCAATTCACATCCAACACACAGCCCACGTGCACGTGCACCTAAAAGCTAATTTGGGTGTATGCAATTCCCAAGCTACGTGTGTACGTGCACGACCAACTAGCTAGCTTCATCTTCTAATAGTGGATTCCTCTTTCTATCCTTGCTTTAAGATTGAGCATGCATGAGAAATACTCACTCCGTTCCTAAATACTTGTCTTTCTAGGCATTTCAAATGAATATCACATACGGATGTATGTAGACATATTTTAGAGTGTAGATTCACTTATTTTACTCCGTATGTAGTCACTTGTTGAAATGCCTAGAAAGACAAGTATTTAGGAACGGAGGGAGTACAAAGGCTCCATACTCCCTCCATTTATATTCAGTCCGCATATTAGCTTTTACTAAAGTCAAACTTTATAGTTTATAGAAAACAGTATGGATATTTACAATAAGAAATCTACACGATGCATTGCCTTTAGCCTCTATCACACTTAGCTGCTACCTCCACCTGATTTGATTAGTCTGCTTACAGGCATCAAAGCTGGCACGACTAGTACACACATGTTCCTTCCTCTGATAGCATATATTGCTCGTCGAAGTTAGCTATAGTCTCATCGATGGTGATGGCCATGGACATGAATAGTAGATAGATAGACCCGGCCGCATTTTATATTTGCAGGTCGCTTGCTATCATACATGCATATATTGATATATAGCTAGCGTCTGTCCACTGGAAACACGGAATATGTTTTGGCGCATATGTGCATGCATGGATAAGTAAGCGTGTCCTTTCTCACATCTGTATGGTGCATATTTCAGTTACGTTCGAGTAGGTAAACGTTTGGGCTTGTCTAAATTCGTCGGACGGTCGCATAACTCAAAAGCTTAACATACAATTCAGATCTCTTGCTTACCTGCGTGCGTACGCACGAGCATGCACCATGCATGGTATTCAAACTTCCATTGCTCAGCCGACAGGTATACGTACATGTCGACCCCGTTTTCAGCAACGACTATTCAGTGCAAGGCTCCTCGCCGTAAGGTTGCCATCGTAACCACCGATCAACATTCTAGTCCCATCTCGAATGTTTGTTAGGTCTCCCAGCAGTTGCATGTACCTATGGTACACTGAACTATAATCATTACAAACTTTAACAACTCCCAATACTAAGAAAAAATGCATAGAATCAATAAGCTACCAAGACATTGAGAACCCATGTGTTACAAATTTTATAGCTAAATCACCGAGTAAATAGCATAAAAATACCACTTTTCGTTCTATGGTTCCAAAAAACCACTACTTTTTTGTTTGTGACTGATACCTATCACTTTTCTCGTTGGCTGTCTCAAAAAACCCAAATCGTCCGTTGCTAGCGTTTTAAACCGTTTTCTGACGGTCCGGGCCCGCCTGTCAGGCCACGTCAGTGCCGCGCGTTTGTTTGACCGTTAACTGACATGTGGGGCCCACATGTCAGTGTCCCTTCCTCATAAAAAAGCAAGCAGATCCCTGCAAACATTTAAGAAACGCAATCGGGTCCCTGTGAACTTTACAAAAAAGCAATCGGGTCCCTGTAGCGCCGTGGCCGTGATCCCGCAGCCAAGCTCGCCGACCAGCAGCCGCCGTGACGAGCTTGCCGACCAGCAGCCATGGTGCCACCGCGGAGGGGCGGTGAGGTCCCTCATGCGCCCGGCGGCGGGCGCGTCGTCCTTGGAGTCGTTGGGCGTCTTGCGCTCCCTGGGCGGCGGCAGCGGCGGGCAGGAGGGGGGCGGTGCCCTGGAGCGGAGGCGGAGGCGGGCCCGCTCGATGTCGAGGGCCTGGAGCACGGCGTCCTCCTTGCGGGCGTTCCTGGCGGCGCTGGCTGCAAGGAAGGGAGGAAGGGTGAGGCGGAGGTGGAGAGCGGAGGAGGAAGAAGGGAGGAGGGAGGAGGGCGGCGTACACGAAGGCGGGGCCGTCGCGGCGGCCGAGGAGCAGGATGGGGGTGGCCGGAGCGGGGCGGCGCCGGGCAGCCGTCGGGGAGCTCCAGGCGCGAGGCCACCCTGCCGGGCCACCACGACCCGTTGGGGCGGCGCACCCACACCAGCGGTGCTGGCCGGCAATCTCGTCACGGCGGCTGCTGGTCGGCGAGTTTTCATTAGAGTTTCTTAAATGTTCACAGGGACCCGATTGCGTTTCTTAAATGTTTGCAGGGATCTGCTTGCTTTTTTTATAAGGAAGGGACACTGACATGTCGGCCCTACATGTCAGTTAACGGTCAAACAAACGGTCAAAGTGACGGTTCATTTAGCTGCGGGCTCCACCTGTCATAAACCGGATTAATTTTTTAGCAACGGGCATTTTGGGTTTTTTGAAACAGCCGACGCCGATTCTGATAGTTATCAGTCACAAACAAATTTGTGGTAGTTTTTGGAACCATAAAACGAAAAATGATAGTTTTATGCTATTTACTCCTAAATCAGCATCTATATCAGGACATAACTCTTGGTAACTTAGATCGGCTTGTTGATGTCCGCCTTCAGGAGTTTCTGGTGTTCCGGATGCTGTGGCATGGACTAGCATAGCAACCAACCCCTAGATACGAACAAATTCCGGAAAGATTTTGACAATTTTTGTTTGCTATAAAAACCAAAATGCTTTTTGTAGACCAACATAGAGCACTGACACCAACAAGAATACACTAATAGAAAAAAGTCCATTTGTCCCGGTTCGTAAGGGCCTTCTGTCCCGGTTTTGGAACCGGGACTAAAAGATCGTTACTAATGCCCTTGGCCTTTAGTCCCGATTCTTACACAAACCGGGACAGATGTGTCTCCACGTGGCCGCTGCGGCCAGCCCATGCAGGGGAGCCCTTGATGCACCGCTAGGTGACACCAACCGGCACCAAAATGCATCCACGCGTCAACAGCTGGCTGTGTTTTTTTTTGAAAGGGGCTGGTTTAGGGGTTTTGGGGGTTAATTTAGGTTGTTATTAGCTAGCTAATAGAGAGAAGTGTCCTCTCTTATATCTCCGTGCTTGGTTTACCAACGCTACCGCTACGCCTAAACATGGCTTAGATTAAAGTGAAGGCAACATGTGGTGCATGTCGAAAGTAATACTAATCCTAACTTTGATGAAGTTTGGATTGTACTACTTTCGACATGCAGCACATGCATGTTGCCTTCACTTCAATCCAATCAATGTTCATTTCACCCGCTGATATATAATAAATCTTCATGCTTGCATCATGCATCATCATATATAGTAACAAGTCCTACTAATCATCATCATACAACTTCTACTCGTTATTAATAACAAGTCATACGATCATCATCCTCATAGTCATCGAACCAACCCTACTTAATTGTTCTTAGCACATGATCATCAGTATTAGGTAGGACCTAAATACCCTCTTTAAGGTAAAATAGCATAAAACAATATAGACCCTGACTCTCCATTATGGAGAACGGAGATCATCCTGTCTCCAATTCTTGCGCTTCGCTTCCTGTTGCTTCCAAGAACCTCCTTACGACTATCCATACATTTTTTCCATTTTTTTATTAGCATGTCTCCACTTCTTTGAGAAATCCGGTATGAACAGTTGAGATTCGTAGGATGACCTGGATATATGTTCAAAACACGAAGGCTGCCATTCTGATACATCAAATGAGGCACACAATCCTCTAGGATTCTCTGTTGAAAAACATAGTAATAACTTCATAGTTAGCAATGATGTACTAGTTTTAGAAGTATGCAAAAGATGCACGGGTGTCGTAATAGTAAAAAATCTTACCAGGGTATCTCCATCGTAGTTACCGTAGTTCAACACGTGCACTAGTGGCACGTATTGACCATAATGTTGAGGAGTTTGATTATAGATATTATAATTCTCAATATCAGTACAAAATCCGACCAGATAATTTTTCTCCTGATAAGTTAATTTGGAGCCATCGTGTAGTGGGTTTTGTCTACCATGTTCCGCACATTGTTTGAACAATCAAAATAAGCTGTCAATGGAAATAAGCTGTCAACTATTTTGAAATAAACAATATAAATTAGCTAATAACTATGTTTGAGAAACTCACATAGCGGTAGAATTGGGGGCGTATCAACAAGGACCCAAATGTCCATATTGTCTTGCTCGATTTCAGGATCACCAAGATCCATGGTGACAAGCATACCCTCATCAAAACCATACATTTTGCAAAGTGCTTCCCATTTTTTGCAACCAAAATGGGTTACGCTCTCAGAATTGTACAGCTTTACTTCAAAATCCACACCATGATGGGTCCTTAGGTGAATTTTCTTTCTTTCAAAACTTTCATGGTCTTCAAAACCCATCCTCTCCAAGACATAGCGTCTTGCATGACATGGGATAAGCTAGTCGAATTGTAAAAGATTAAAAGTACACGTTGAAATATTTGAAGTCGTGCTTAATTACGAAAAAATAACACTTGTCGTCGTTGCGTACCGTTTCAACATCGAAGGTCTCCTCCAGCTTAATGCTGATGCGCCAATCTTCATCCAGGTGAGGCCTGTCGCACTAACCTCGGTCGTCGTGGCACCAGTCGCACTCCCCCGGGAGATTTTCATCGTCCGAGTACAACATTTCCTATGTTCATAATTCAAATATTAAAGATCTACAATTAAATATATGTACTAAAAAACCTAAGTTAGATCATTATTATTCATCACGGGAACGAAGGAGAAGCTACCCCCACGACAACAGTCGGGATTCTTCGTCCTTTCATATATGGTGGAGACTCGACAGACTTAAAGTCAACCCGAGGACTCATATTATAGGACTCATATTGACATGGAGATTTGGCTGGTCTCACCTCGAGGTCGGAGGGGGTTGGTGACGGGGACGACGGCGGGGATGATGGAGGGGGGGCTCCTAGATTTCTGCGAAAACAAAAACCCTATAAGCTACCAACTAATCATATGCATACGCCTTGCATAGTGCTCCCTAATTTTAGCATTCAAAGTTGGAGTAGTTTTCCAATTTGAGCATTCAATAAGCAAAATCAAATCGCAAAATAAAGTAGTATTCAAATTAGGATGCATTCAATTATAAGCAAAACTACATCATCTCTTGCGTCCGTACATCGTCGAATATTATCACTAATACACCTCGTATACTATCATACATATAGCATCGCTAGTACAGCTAGAACCGTAGCGCCCGACGGGTATCGGCGCGGGCGGTGGACACCTAAAAGAGAAGGAACCATCACAGGATCATAGCTCCAATGAGATCCCTGAAGAAGCTGCCAGGTATTGTCGAACCTGCCCTCCAACGCAATCATGTAACGACGGACGTGCTCGTCCTCCTCGCTAACACGGTGACGTACCACCTCCGTGGTGTCCGGAAGCCTCGGCACCATCACTGGCCCACGCGACCGCCACCAAATAAGGATCGGGTCAACGACGGGCTGACTCCTCACCAACCTACGCCCCCGGAAGGTAGCACCTCCCAATACCAGCCCGGCGGAGCCCAGTCCCGGACATGGCCCCTCTGATCAAGCCGGCCTCCTCCGCCGAGTCGACGACGAGGATGCGGGATAGGCATCATCGACGTCGATGCGGGAATAATTGCTTGAACTAAAAAAATAAACTAGTTCTATTAATTTTCTTGCTAAAAATAAACTACTTCTATAGTAAAATAAAGTAGTTTTATTAAATCAACTAGTTCAACTACTAATTAATTAAGCACTTACTATAAATAAAATAAAGTAGTACTTACTAAAAATAAACTACTTCTATATATAGTAAAATAAAGTAGTTTTATTAAATCAACCAGTTCAACTAAAATAAACTAACCTTAAATGCACTAACAGTAGAACTAATAACCTAAAATGCATTAAATCAACTAACCTTAAATGTAACTTTTGCAACATAATTTTTTCCTCTCCTCTTCTAACCATAAGCATTGAACAAAAATAAAAACTATACAGCCTAAAAATGCTATGAACAAAAAACTATGAACAAAAAAAACTATGAACAAAAAAAACTATGAACACATACACATACATCCATCCATATACATGCATATCCATCCATCCATCCATACATACATCCATATACATACATACATACAAAAAACAGGGGCGGTGGCGCGGCGTAGGGGGGGGGGGGCGGCGGCAGCCGCGGCAGCGCGCGTATCAGGATGGGAAGGGGCTCATTGGGGGCTCGAGGCAGGACGGCGACGAGGCAGGGGACGACGACGAGGCCGGCGACGATGACGGCGACGAGGACGGCGGGCTCGTGGGGGAGGGGTTACGCGCGCGGCGAGGGCTCGGGGAGGAGCGGCTCGGAGGCGGTGGCGGCGACGGCGAGGACGACGTCGACGGCGGGTCAGGGGCGAGGCGACGGCATCGGGGCAGTGGCTCGGGGCGGCGATGGCGATGACGACGAGGAACGGCCTGGCGGCGTCAGGGGGAATGGGAGCAGTTGGCGAAATTTTCACAAGTGCTACCTTTGAAGGAAATATGCCCTAGAGACAATAATAAAGTATTATTTATTTCCTTATATCATGATAAATGTTTATTATTCATGCTAGAATTGTATTAACCGGAAACATAATACATGTGTGAATACATAGACAAATAGAGTGTCACTAGTATGCCTCTACTTGACTAGCTCGTTAATCAAAGATGGTTATGTTTCCTAGCCATAGACATGAGTTGTCATTTGATTAACGGGATCACTTCATTAGGAGAATGACGTGATTGACTTGACCCATTCCGTTAGCTTAGCACTCGATCGTTTAGTATGTTGCTATTGCTTTCTTCCCGACTTATACATGTTCCTATGACTATGAGATTATGCAACTCCCGTTTACCGGAGGAACACTTTGTGTGCTACCAAACGTCACAATGTAACTGGGTGATTATAAAGGTGCTCTACAGGTGTCTCCAAAGGTACTTGTTGGGTTGGCGTATTTCGAGATTAGGATTTGTCACTCCGATTGTCGGAGAGGTATCTCTGGGCCCACTCGGTAATGCACATGACTATAAGCCTTGCAAGCATTGTAACTAATGAGTTAGTTGCGGGATGATGTATTACGGAACGAGTAAAGAGACTTGCCGGTAACGAGATTGAACTAGGTATCGAGATAGCGACGATCGAATCTCGGGCAAGTAACATACCGATGACAAAGGGAACAACGTATGTTGTTATGCGGTATGACCGATAAAGATCTTCGTAGAATATGTGGGAACCAATATGAGCATCTAGGTTCCGCTATTGGTTATTGACCGGAGAGGTGTCTCGGTCATGTCTACATAGTTCTCGAACCCGTAGGGTCCGCACGCTTAAAGTTACGATGACAGTTATATTATGAGTTTATATGTTTTGATGTACCGAAGGTTGTTCGGAGTCCCGGATGTGATCACGGACATGACGAGGAGTCTCGAAATGGTCGAGACATAAAGATTGATATATTGGAAGCCTATGTTTGGACATCGGAAGTGTTCCGGGTGAAATCGGGATTTTTCCGGAGTACCGGGAGGTTACCGGAACCCCCCGGTAACTTAATGGGCCTTATTGGGCCTAGGTGGAAGAGAGGAGAGGAGGCTAGGGCAGGGCCACGCCCCCCTTTCCCCCCAGTCCGAATAGGACAAGGAGAGGGGGGCGGCGCCCCCCTTCCTTCCTCCCCTCCACCTCTTCCCCCCTTCCACTCCTAGTCCAACATGGAAAGGGGGGAGTCCTACTCCCGGTAGGAGTAGGACTCCTCCTGGCGCGCCTCTACCTCCTAGGCCGGCGGCCTCCCCCTTGCACCTTTATATACGGGGGCAGGGGGGCACCTCTTGACACACAATTGATCAACGATCTTTTAGCCGTGTGCGGTGCCCCCCTCCACCATATTACACCTCGATAATATCGTAGCGGACCTTAGGCGAAGCCCTGCGTCGGTAGAACATCATCATCGTCACTACGCCGTCGTGCTGACGAAACTCTCCCTCAACACTCGGCTGGATCGGAGTTCGAGGGACGTCATCGAGCTGAACGTGTGCTGAACTCGGAGGTGCCGTGCGGTCGGTACTTGATCGGTCGGATCGTGAAGACGTACGACTACATCAACCGCGTTGTGTTAGCGCTTCCGATTTCAGTCTACGAGGGTACGTGGACAACACTCTCCCCTCTCGTTGCTCTGCATCACCATGATCTTGCGTGTGCGTAGGAAATTTTTTGAAATTACTACGTTCCCCAACAGTCGTATCAGAGCCTGGTTTTATGCGTTGATGCTATGCACGAGTAGAACACAAGTGAGTTGTGGGCGATATAAGTCATACTGCTTACCAGCATGTCATACTTTGGTTCGGCGGTATTGTGAGATGAAGCGGCCCGGACCGACATTACGCGTACGCTTACGTGAGACTGGTTTCACCGTTGCGAGCACTCGTTGCTTAAAGGTGACTGGCGGGTGTCTGTCTCTCTCACTTTAGTTGAACCGAGTATGGCTACGCTCGGTCCTTGCGAAGGTTAAAACAGCACCAACTTGACAAACTATCGTTGTGGTTTTGATGCGTAGGTAAGAACGGTTCTTGCTAAGCCCGTAGCAGCCACGTAAAACTTGCAACAACAAAGTAGAGGACGTCTAACTTGTTTTTGCAGGGCATGTTGTGATGTGATATGGTCAAGACATGATGCTATATTTTATTGTATGAGATGATCATGTTTTGTAACCGAGTTATCGGCAACTGGCAGGAGCCACATGGTTGTCGCTTTATTGTATGCAATGCAATCGCCATGTAATTGTTTTACTTTATCACTAAGCGGTAGCGATAGTCGTAAAAGCATTAAGTTGGCGAGACGACAATGATACTACGATGGAGATCAAGGTGCCGCGCCGGTGACGATGGTGATCATGACGGTGCTTCAGAGATGGAGGTCACAAGCACAAGATGATGATGGCCATATCATATCCCTTATATTGATTGCATGTGATGTTAATCTTTTATGCATCTTATCTTGCTTTGATTGACGGTAGCATTATAAGATGATCTCTCACTAAAATTTCAAGATAAAACTGTTCTCCCTGAATATGCACCGTTGCGAAAGTTCTTCGTGCTGAGACACCACGTGATGATCGGGTGTGATAGGCTCTACGTTCAAATACAATGGGTGCAAAACAGTTGCACACGCGGAATACTCAGTTTAAACTTGACGAGCCTAGCATATGCAGATATGGCCTCGGAACAAGGAGACCGAAAGGTCGAGCGTGAATCATATAGTAGATATGATCAACATAGTGATGTTCACCATTGAAACTACTCCATCTCACGTGATGATCGGACATGGTTTAGTTGATATGGATCACGTGATCACTTAGAGGATTAGAGGGATGTCTATCTAAGTGGGAGTTCTTAAGTAATATGATTAATTGAACTTGAATTTATCATGAACTTAGTACCTGATAGTATCTTGCTTGTCTATGTTAATTGTAGATAAATGGCCCGTGCTGTTGTTCCGTTGAATTTTAATGCGTTCCTTGAGAAAGCAAAGTTGAAAGATGATGGTAGCAATTACACGGACTGGGTTCGTAACTTGAGGATTATCCTCATTGCTGCACAGAAGAATTACGTCCTGGAAGCACCGCTAGGTGCCAGGCCTCCTGCAAGAGCAACACCAGAAGTTATGAACGTCTGGCAGAGCAAAGCTGATGACTACTCGATAGTTCAGTGTGCCATGCTTTACGGCTTAGAACCGGGTCTTCAACGACGTTTTGAACGTCATGGAGCATATGAGATGTTCTAGGAGTTGAAGTTAATATTTCAAGCAAATGCCCGGATTGAGAGATATGAAGTCTCCAATAAGTTCTACAGCTGCAAGATGGAAGAGAATAGTTCTGTCAGTGAGCATATACTCAAAATGTCTGGGTATAATAATCACTTGATTCAACTGGGAGTTAATCTTCCGGATGATAGTGTCATTGACAGAATTCTTCAATCACTGCCACAAAGCTACAAGAGCTTCGTGATGAACTATAACATGCAAGGGATGAATAAGACAATTCCCGAGCTCTTCGCAATGCTAAAGGCAGCGGAGGTAGAAATCAAAAAGGAGCATCAAGTGTTGATGGTCAGTAAGACCACTAGTTTCAAGAAAAAGGGCAAAGGGAAGAAGAAGGGGAACTTCAAGAAGAACAGCAAGCAAGTTGCTGTTCAGGAGAAGAAACCCAAGTCTGGACCTAATCCTAAAACTGAGTGCTTCTACTGCAAGCAGACTGGTCACTGGAAGCGGAACTGCCCCAAGTATTTGGCGGATAAGAAGGATGGCAAGGTTAACAAAGGTATGTGT
This sequence comes from Triticum aestivum, assembly GCF_018294505.1. Lineage (NCBI taxonomy): Eukaryota > Viridiplantae > Streptophyta > Magnoliopsida > Poales > Poaceae > Triticum > Triticum aestivum. Next base: position 577,911,596 of record NC_057814.1, on the reverse strand, counting down.
GATATACATGTTATTGATGTGTACCTTACTAATGCTCGCAGTAGCACCTGGGTATTTGATACTGGTTCTGTTGCTAATATTTGCAACTCGAAACAGGGGCTACGGATTAAGCGAAGATTGGCTAAGGACGAGGTGACGATGCGCGTGGGAAATGGTTCCAAAGTCGATGTGATCGCGGTCGGCACACTACCTCTACATCTACCTTCGGGATTAGTTTTAGACCTAAATAATTGTTATTTGGTGCCAGCGTTGAGCATGAACATTATATCTGGATCTTGTTTAATGCGAGACGGTTATTCATTTAAATCAGAGAATAATGGTTGTTCTATTTATATGAATAATATATTTTATGGTCATGCACCCTTGAAGAGTGGTCTATTTTTAATGAATCTGAATAGTAGTGACACACATATTCATAATGTCGAAGCCAAAAGATGCAGAGTTGATAATGAGTGTGCAACTTATTTGTGGCACTGCCGTTTAGGTCATATCGGTGTAAAGCGCATGAAGAAACTCCATACTGATGGACTTTTGGAATCACTTTATTATGAATCACTTGGTACTTGCGAACCGTGCCTCATGGGCAAGATGACTAAAACACCGTTCTCCGGAACTATGGAGAGAGCAACAGATTTATTGGAAATCATACAGATAGATGTATGTGGTCCGATGAATATTGAGGCTCGTGGCGGATATCGTTATTTTCTCACCTTCACATATGATTTGAGCAGATATGGGTATATCTACTTAATGAAACATAAGTCTGAAACATTTGAAAAGTTCAAAGAATTTCAGAGTGAAGTTGAAAATCATCGTAACAAGAAAATAAAATTTCTACGATCTGATCGTGGAGGAGAATATTTGAGTTATGAGTTTGGTCTTCATTTGAAACAATATGGAATAGTTTCGCAACTCACGCCACCCGAAACACCACAGCGTAATGGTGTGTCCGAACGTCGTAATCATACTTTACTAGATATGGTGCGATCTATGATGTCTCTTACTGATTTACCGCTATCGTTTTGGGGTTATGCTTTAGAGACGGCTGCATTCACTCTAAATAGGGCACCATCGAAATCCGTTGAAACGACACCTTATGAACTATGGTTTGGCAAGAAACCAAAGTTGTCGTATCTTAAAGTTTGGGGTTGCGATGCTTATGTGAAGAAACTTCAACCTGATAAGCTCGAACCTAAATCGGAGAAATGTGTCTTCATAGGATACCTAATGGAGACTGTTGGGTACACCTTCTATCACAGATCCGAAGGCAAGACATTCGTTGCTAAGAATGGATCCTTTCTAGAGAAGGAGTTTCTCTCGAAAGAAGTGAGTGGGAGGAAAGTAGAACTTGTTGAGGTAACTGTACCTGCTCCCTTATTGGAAAGTAGATCATCACAGAAACCAGTTTCTGCGACACCTACACCAATTAGTGGGGAAGTTAATGATAATGATCATGAAACTTCAGATCAAGTTATTATTGAACCTCGTAGGTCAACCAGATTAAGATCCGCACCAGAGTGGTACGGTAATCCTGTTCTGGAGGTTATGTTACTACACCATGACGAACCTACGAACTATGAAGAAGCGATGGTGAGCCCAGATTCCGCAAAATGGCTTAAGGCCATGAAATCCGAGATGGGATCCATGTATGAGAACAAAGTATGGACTTTGGTTAACTTGCCCGATGGTCGGCAAGCCATTGAAAATAAATGGATCTTCAAGAAGAAGACTGACGCTGATGGTAATGTTACTGTCTATAAAGCTCGACTTGTTGCGAAAGGTTTTCGACAAGTTCAAGGGATTGACTACGATGAGACCTTCTCACCCGTAGCGATGCTTAAGTCTGTCCGAATCATGTTAGCAATTGCCGCATTTTATGATTATGAAATTTGGCAAATGGATGTAAAAACTGCATTCCTGAATGGATTTCTGGAAGAAGAGTTGTATATGATGCAACCGGAAGGTTTTATCGATCCAAAGGGAGCTAACAAAGTGTGCAAGCTCCAGCGATCCATTTATGGACTGGTGCAAGCCTCTCGGAGTTGGAATAAACGCTTTGATAGTGTGATCAAAGCATTTGGTTTTATACCGACTTTTGGAGAAACCTGTATTTACAAGAAAGTGAGTGGGAGCTCAGTAGCATTTCTGATATTATATGTGGATGACATATTGCTAATTGGAAATGATATAGAATTTCTGGATAGCATAAAGGGATACTTGAATAAGAGTTTTTCAATGAAAGACCTCGGTGAAGCTGCATATATATTAGGCATCAAGATCTATAGAGATAGATCAAGACGCTTAATTGGACTTTCACAAAGCACATACCTTGACAAAGTTTTGAAGAAGTTCAAAATGGATCAAGCAAAGAAAGGGTTCTTGCCTGTACTACAAGGTGTGAGATTGAGTAAGACTCAATGCCCGACCACTGTAGAAGATAGAGAGAAGATGAAAGATGTTCCCTATGCTTCAGCCATAGGCTCTATCATGTATGCAATGCTGTGTACCAGACCTGATGTGTGCCTTGCTATAAGTTTAGCAGGGAGGTACCAAAGTAATCCAGGAGTGGATCACTGGACAGCGGTCAAGAACATCCTGAAATACCTGAAAAGGACTAAGGATATGTTTCTCATTTATGGAGGTGACAAAGAGCTCATCGTAAATGGTTACGTTGATGCAAGCTTTGACACTGATCCGGACGATTCTAAATCGCAAACGGGATACGTATTTACATTGAACGGTGGAGTTGTCAGTTGGTGCAGTTCTAAGCAAAGTGTCGTGGCGGGATCTACGTGTGAAGCGGAGTACATAGCTGCTTCGGAAGCAGCAAATTAATGAGTCTGGATGAAGGAGTTCATCTCCGATCTAGGTGTCATACCTAGTGCATCGGGACCAATGAAAATCTTTTGTGACAATACTGGTGCAATTGCCTTAGCAAAGGAATCCAGATTTCACAAGAGAACCAAGCACATCAAAAGACGCTTCAATTCCATCCGGGATTTAGTCCAGGTGGGAGACATAGACATTTGCAAGATACATACGGATCTGAATGTTGCAGACCCGTTGACTAAGCCTCTTCCACGAGCAAAACATGATCAGCACCAAGACTCCATGGGTGTAAGAATCATTACTGTGTAATCTAGATTATTGACTCTAGTGCAAGTGGGAGACTGAAGGAAATATGCCCTAGAGGCAATAATAAAGTATTATTTATTTCCTTATATCATGATAAATGTTTATTATTCATGCTAGAATTGTATTAACCGGAAACATAATACATGTGTGAATACATAGACAAACAGAGTGTCACTAGTATGCCTCTACTTGACTAGCTCGTTAATCAAAGATGGTTATGTTTCCTAGCCATAGACATGAGTTGTCATTTGATTAACGGGATCACTTCATTAGGAGAATGACGTGATTGACTTGACCCATTCCGTTAGCTTAGCACTCGATCGTTTAGTATGTTGCTATTGCTTTCTTCATGACTTATACATGTTCCTATGACTATGAGATTATGCAACTCCCGTTTACCGGAGGAACACTTTGTGTGCTACCAAACGTCACAACGTAACTGGGTGATTATAAAGGTGCTCTGCAGGTGTCTCCAAAGGTACTTGTTGGGTTGGCGTATTTCGAGATTAGGATTTGTCACTCCGATTGTCGGAGAGGTATCTCTGGGCCCACTCGGTAATGCACATCACTATAAGCCTTGCAAGCATTGTAACTAATGAGTTAGTTGCGGGATGATGTATTACGGAATGAGTAAAGAGACTTGCCGGTAACGAGATTGAACTAGGTATCGAGATACCGATGATTGAATCTCGGGCAAGTAACATACCGATGACAAAGGGAACAACGTATGTTGTTATGCGGTCTGACCGATAAAGATCTTCGGAGAATATGTGGGAACCAATATGAGCATCCAGGTTCCGCTATTGGTTATTGACCGGAGAGGTGTCTCGGTCATGTCTACATAGTTCTCGAACCCGTAGGGTCCGCACGCTTAAAGTTATGATGATAGTTATATTATGAGTTTATATGTTTTGATGTACCGAAGGTTGTTCGGAGTCCCGGATGTGATCACGGACATGACGAGGAGTCTCGAAATGGTCGAGACATAAAGATTGATATATTGGAAGCCTATGTTTGGACATCGGAAGTGTTCCGGGTGGAATCAGGATTTTTCCGGAGTTCCGGGAGGTTACCGGAACCCCCTAGTAACTTAATGGGCCTTATTGGGCCTAGGTGGAAGGGAGGAGAGGAGGCTAGGGCAGGGCCGCGCCCCCCTTTCCCTCCCAGTCCGAATAGGACAAGGAGAGGGGAGCGGCGCCCCCCCTTCCTTCCTCCCTTCCACCTCTTCCCCCCTTCCACTCCTAGTCCAACATGGAAAGGGTGGGAGTCCTACTCCCGGTAGGAGTAGGACTCCTCCTGGCGCGCCTCTACCTCCTAGGCCGGCGGCCTCCCCCTTGCACCTTTATATACGGGGGCAGGGGGGCACCTCTTGACACACAATTGATCAACGATCTTTTAGCCGTGTGCGGTGCCCCCCTCCACCATATTACACCTCGATAATATCGTAGTGGAGCTTAGGTGAAGCCCTGCGTCGGTAGAACATCATCATCGTCACCACGCCGTTGTGCTGACGAAACCCTCCCTCAACATTCGGCTAGATCTGAGTTCGAGGGACGTCATCGAGCTGAACGTGTGCTGAACTCGGAGATGCCGTGCGTTCGGTACTTGATCGGTCGGATCGTGAAGACGTACGACTACATCAACCGCGTTGTGTTAACGCTTCCGCTTTCGGTCTACGAGGGTACGTGGACAACACTCTCCCCTCTCGTTGCTATGCATCACCATGATCTTGCGTGTGCGTAGGAATTTTTTTGAAATTACTACGTTCCCCAACATCCTTATATAGCAAAACCAATGGTACCGGTTCGTGGCACCAACCGGTACCATTGCCCACCTATGGTCTCGGTTCGTGCCACCAATCGGGTCCAAAGGTATCTTTTCGGCAGCCCAAAGGGCGGGAAACAGAGGCCTATGGTCCCGGTTGGTGGCACGAACCGGGACCATAGGTTGGCATTGGTACCGGTTGGTGCCACGAACCGGTACGAATGCCCGCCTATGGTCCCGGTTGGTGCCACGAACCGGTACGAATGCCCGCCTATGGTCCCGGTTGGTGCCACGAACCGGGACCATAGGCCTTGTGCTGGCACGGTGCGGTGGGAAGTTTAGTCCCACCTCGCTAGTTGAGAGGGGCTCGGGGTGGTTTATCAGCTTTGCTGCCGCCACCCTCTCGAGCTCCTCTTTATTGCAGGCTTACGGGCCTAATCTCTACTTTGCCATGCCTGTTGGGCCTATTGGGCCTTCTGCGGGCCTGAATCCTGCCCATTGTAGGGTTTCTAGTCGTATTCAGGCCGTGGAGGTCTAGTAGGTGGCATTTTTTACCTTTTTTATTTTTATTTTTTTATTTCTACTTAAAACTAAATATTTATAGTTTTTTAGTGATTTCTTTTTGCTTTTAGGTCACAAAAATTATAAACTTTCTGTTAGTGCCATTAGTTTTAAAATTTAAATTTTTTTAAATGTATGTGAATCACTAGTTTTATGAATAAATTTACTCTAAAAATAGATTTTTGAGTGATTCTTTTTCCTGCTATTTAATATTACTGTGTTTTATCATTATACTCAATTTGGTAATTTTAGGTTATTTTAAATATCTGTTTTAATCAAAACCGGATTTTGTTAATTTTTTTGCTATTAAATTCTTTTTGCTATTAATGTGTTGAACAAAAAATACTTTGTTAATATAAGTTGCATAAATTTTATATAATTTTAGTTTCAAAAATACTAGAGGTTTATAAAAGCTTTTTAGTTGATTCCTTTTGCTATTATAGTTTTATAAAAGCTTTTTAGTTGATTCTTTTTGCTATTGAAGAATATTATAGTTTTATTTTAGTTCATCATAATATAATATTTTAATTGTTTTATTTTTTAGTTGATCATAAGAAATATTATAGTTTTATGCATTTGATTATTTTTCATGCATTTACTAATTTTTTGAGCTATAAGACCCGAAAATTGAAAAGCATTTCAAATGAACTCCGAAAAGGTTGAAAATTGGCATGCTATTATCATTTCACCCACATAGCATGTGCAAGAAAGTTGAGAGGGTTACGGCGAAAACCAGATGCACTTCGTGTACAAAACGGACAAACTCTTTCGAAGTATGAGGTTTTCGGACGAAAGCTCATCTGTTACAAAGGGATTTCATTTTTTGAACTTATTTGAACTCCAGACTTCTTGTGTGTTCAAAATGCACCATTCAAAGCAACATCATCAATATTTACTGCTTTTTTGAGCTATTAGACCCGGAAATTGAAAAGCATTTCAAATGAACTCCGAAAAGGTTGAAAATTGGCTTGGTATCATCATTTCACCCACATAGCATGTGCAAGAAAGTTGAGAGGGTTACGGAAAAAACTAGATGCACTTCGTGTACAAAACGGACAATCTCTTTCGAAGTATCAAGGTTTCGGACGAAAGCTGATCTGTTACAAAGGGATTTCATTTTTTTGAACTTAGTTGAACTCCAGACTTCTTGTGTGTTCAAAGTGCACCATTCAAAGAAACATCATCAATTTTCAACCCTTTCTAACTTCTTTTGTTATTTTTCATGCATTTACTGCTTTTTTGAGCTACAAGACCCGGAAATTGAAAATCATTTCAAATGAACTCCGAAAAGGTAGAAAATTGGCATGGTATCATCATTTCACACGGAAACTCGTCTGTTACAACATGCATTTCATTTCTTCACATGTAACTGCAGTGATATTCTAGATCAAAGGCATCGTCATAATAGTTGTAGAGAGAAAGTCTTCACTTTTTCTTCGCTTGTGCCGTTTGCTTATTGCGCCGTAACCATGGGTAATCTTCATCGTTTATTAGGATGCTTGGGTCAGCCTTGACTTTGAAGGGAGGAATTTCAGGAAACTTTTCATAATCTTCAGACATGTTTGTCTTGCCCTCCACTCCCACGATGTCCCTTTTTCCTGAAAGAACTATGTGGCGCTTTGGCTCATCGTATGATGTATTCGCTTCCTTATCTTTTCTTTTTCTCGGTTTGGTAGACATGTCCTTAGATAACCTGTGCCACATCATTGGCTAGGACGAACGGTTCGTCTGTGTACCCAAGATTGTTCAGATCCACTGTTGTCATTCCGTACCGTGGGTCTACGTGTACCCCGCCTCGTGACAGATTGACCCATTTGCACTTAAACAAAGGGACCTTAAAATCATGTCCGTAGTCAAGTTCCCATATGTCCACTATGTAACCATAATATGTGTCCTTTTCCCTCTCGGTTCCTGCATCAAAGCGGACACCGCTGTTTTGGTTGGTGCTCTTTTGATCTTGGGCGATCGTGTAAAATGTATTCCCATTTATCTCGTATCCTTTGTAAGTCAATACAGTCGAAGATGGTCCCCTGGACAACGAGTACAGCTCATCACAAACAGTGTTGTCACCTCTGAGACGTGTTTCCAACCAACTGCTGAAAGTCCTGATGTGTTCACATGTAATCCAGTCGTCGCACTGCTTCGGGTGTTTGGAGCGCAGACTGTTCTTGTGTTCATCGACATACGGGGTCACCAGGGTAGAGTTCTGTAGAACTGTGTAGTGTGCTTGAGACCAAGAATATCCGTCCCTGCATATTATTGAGTCCCCTCCAAGCGTGCCTTTTCCAGTCAGTCTCCCCTCATACCGCGATTTAGGGAGACCTATCTTCTTAAGGCCAGGAATGAAGTCAACACAAAACCCAATGACATACTCTGTTTGATGGCCCATGGAGATGCTTCCTTCTGGCCTAGCGCGGTTACGGACATATTTCTTTAGGACTCCCATGAACCTCTCAAAGGGGTACATATTGTGTAGAAATACGGGGCCAAGAATGACAATCTCATCAACTAGATGAACTAGGACGTGCGTCATGATATTGAAGAAGGATGGTGGGAACACCAGCTCGAAACTGACAAGACATTGCGCCACATCACTCCTTAGCCTTGGTATGATTTCTGGATCGATCACCTTCTGAGAGATTGCATTGAGGAATGCACATAGCTTCACAATGGCTAATCAGACGTTTTCCAGTAGAAGCCCCCTCAATGCAACCGGAAGCAGTTGCGTCATAATCACGTGGCAGTCATGAGACTTTAGGTTCTGGAACTTTTTCTCTCGCATATTTATTATTCCCTTTATATTCGACGAGAAGCCAGTCGGGACCTTCATACTAAGCAGGCATTCAAAGAAGATTTCCTTCTCTTCTTTGGTAAGAGCAGCTGGCAGGACCTTCATACTGCTTTGGAGGCATGCCGTCTTTTTCGTGCAAACGTTGCAGGTCCTCCCGTGCCTCAGCTGTATCTTTTGTCTTCCCATACACGCCCAAGAAGCCTAGTAGGTTCACGCAAAGGTTCTTCGTCACGTGCATCGCGTCGATCGAAGAGCGGACCTCTAGGTCTTTCCAGTAGGGTAGGTCCCAAAATATAGATTTCTTCTTCCACATGGGTGCACGTCCCTCAGCGTCATTCAGAACAGCTAGTCTGCCGGGACCCTTTCCAAAGATTACGTGTAAATCATTGACCATAGCAAGCACGTGATCACCGGTACGCATGGCGGCCTTCTTCCGGTGATCTGCCTCGCCTTTGAAATGCTTGCCTTTCTTCCGACATTGATGGTAGGTCGGAAGAAATCGACGATGGCCCAGGTACACATTCTTCCTGCATTTGTCCAGGTATATACTTTCGGTGTCAGCTAAACAGTGCGTGCATGCGTGGTATCCCTTGTTTGTCTGTCCTGAAAGGTTACTGAGAGCGGGCCAATCGTTGATGGTTACAAACAGCAACGCATGCAGGTTAAATTCCTCCTGTCTGTGCTCATCCCACACACGTACACCGTTTCCATTCCACAGCTGTAAAAGTTCTTCAACTAATGGCCTTAGGTACACATCAATGTCGTTGCCGGCTTGCTTAGGGCCTTGGATGAGATTTGCATCATAATGAACTTCCGCTTCATGCACATCCAAGGAGGAAGGTTATACATACATAGAGTCACATGCCAGGTGCTGTGATTGCTGCTCTGCTCCCCGAAAGGATTAAAGCCATCCTCTCTTAAAGCAAACCATACGTTCCTTGGGTCACCTGCAAACTCAGCCCAGTACTTTCTCTTGATTTTTCTCCACTGCGACCCGTCAGCGGGTGCTCTCAACTTCCCGTCTGTCTTACAGTCCTCACTGTGCCATCGCATCAACTTGGCATGCTCTTTGTTTCTAAACAGTCGTTTCAACCGTGGTATTATAGGAGCATACAACATCACCTTCGCAGGAACCCTCTTCCTGCGGGGCTCGCCGTCAACATCACCAGGGTCATCTCGTCTGATCTTATACCGCAATGCACTGCATACCGAGCATGTGTTCAAATCCTTGTACGCACTGCGGTAGAGGATGCAGTCATTAGGGCATGCATGTATCTTCTGCACTTCCAATACTAGAGGGCATACGACCTTCTTTACTGCGTACGTACTGTCGGGCAATTCATTATCCTTTGGAAGCTTCTTCTTCAATATTTTCAGTAGCTTCTCAAATCCTTTGTCAGGCACATCATTCTCTGCCTTCCACTGCAGCAATTCCAGTACGGTACCGAGCTTTGTGTTGCCATCTTCACAATTGGGGTACAACCCTTTTTTGTGATCCTCTAACATGCGATCGAACTTCAGCTTCTCCTTTTAACTTTCGCATTGCGTCCTTGCATCGACAATGACCCGGCGGAGATCATCATCATCGGGCACATCGTCTGGTTCCTCTTGATCTTCAGCAGCTTCCCCCGTTGCAGCATCATCGGGCACATCGTCTGGTTTCTCTTGATCTTCAGCAGCTCCCCCCGTTGCAGCATCACCGTATTCAGGGGGCACATAGTTGTCATCGTCCTCTTCTTCTTCGCCATATTCCATCATAACCCCAATTTCTCCGTGCCTCGTCCAAACATTATAGTGTGGCATGAAACCTTTGTAAAGCAGGTGGGTGTGCAGGATTTTTCGGTCAGAGTAAGACTTCGTATTCCCACATTTAGGGCATGGACAACACATAAAACCATTCTGCTTGTTTACCTCAGCCACTTCGAGAAATTCATGCACGCCCTTAATGTACTCGGAGGTGTGTCTGTCGCCGTACATCCATTGCCGGTTCATCTGCGTGCATTATATATAATTATGGTGGTCAAAAGTAAGAAAATCAGACAAGTATCTATCTAAAGTAAGAAAATCAGAAAGAAGATAAGAACAAGAGGCTCACCACGATGGTGCCGGCGACGAGATCGGCGCGGGCGATCGACGGCGGTGAAAACAGGGACGGGGCGTGACGGACCGCTAAATCTAGACAAATCTCGGGAAAAATGGAGCTCCGAGGTCGAGCTTTGAGAGGAGAAAGCTTTACTAGTGTTGCTCGGGCATTTCGTCGAACACCTCATGTGCATAGGAGGTGAGCTAGAGCACCCAAATGCCCTCCCCTCGCCGGCCAGAAAAAACAGAGCACTGTGGAGTGCTCTGCCGCGGCGACGGGTATATATAGGCAACCTATTTGTCCCGGTTCGTGGCACGAACCGGTACTAAAGCCCCACCTTCTGTCCCGGTTCTAGGCACGAACCGGTACCAATGGCTGTGGGCCAGGAGCGCGGCCCATTGGTCCCGGTTCATGCCTAGAACCGGTACAAATGGATCCAGACGAACCGGGACCAATGCCCACGAGGCCCCGGCCGGCCCTCTGGGCTCATGAACCGGGACTAATGCCCCCCATGGGTCCCGGTTCGTGAAGAACCGGGACTAATGGGCTGGCCAGGCCCGAACCAAAGCCCTGTTTTCTACTAGTGATATGTGCACATACTCATGAGATCCTCTTAAGTTAATACCAAACATGGGCCAGTCTCCACCTCACATGTAACACATTAAATCAGCAACAAAGGGTTAGCGCTCGGTGTAAAGACAATTGACACCATACCATTATAAAAGGTCTTATGTAAATCATGAATTATAGGGCTAGGTCCAATTTGAACCCTACTAACTTGGTTTTAGATAGTTATTTCTACTTTCTTGTTTTAAAAAATGTGGAAACAAGTGACATATGAAGGAAATGCAATTACAACCAGCATGATGTCAAGTCATATGCAAGAACATCTAGAAAATAAATAAATTCTCATTAACCTTTTTTTTAACACGAAAGGTAAATCAACATTATTTTTGGTTGAATTTTTGCAAGTTCTCCATTTGTAGCATCCAAATTTTCTCTCTAAAACATCAAAGATACAAAACCAACTCCAATTGTTTGGTTTAAGGTTTTGATGGTCGTTCCATATTCTAAGATTCCCCAAACATAAGAAACAGTTCAGGAGTGGATGTTATAACGCCTAAACATGATAAATGTCAATGGAAACCAAGATCACCTATACAAGAAAAGCAAAGTGACATAAACATTCTATGTTTAATTATTTTTTGAGGTTATCATTTCGTAGCATTCCCTCCATACATGAAGTTTTTTATTTTAAGGGCAAACATACAAAACCATCTTTCAAATTAAATATAGGTCCGTTTTAAACATTTTTAGAAATTTTAATGTTTAATTTAGAACTTTTCATGGCTTTGGGTTGAAGTTAGACCATGCACAGTGGTCCAATGTTTCAAAATAGACTTTTCTCTCTCTATATATATAACATGTAAAAGACTTATATTCTCTGATTATGCAAAGGAAAAGGCAACACAAACTTGAATATTCTACATATAACAAGTAGTAATACGTTGTTAATCTAAGTTTTAGAATGTATAATCCATCCCAAAACTTGCAAGTATATACACATATGTCATGAGATGAAGTGCATATGTGTGTGGTATTTAACATAATTACTTCAAGCTTTATGTATTACAATTTTTTATTTATTTCCATTATGGGTTTATCTAGATGACCTAGGAGGAAACAAAATGCACTTCCACACTTGTTAATAGATTAATTAAGTTTTATTAATATTAATGTACGTATTTCACAAAAGTACCCATTGCATGGTAATTCAATTGCTATGGGAAAATCCATAGTTGTAGAAATGCTCGGGATGAATAACATATATCACTTCATAAAAATGTGATCATTTTTTATCATGTTCAGAAATATATAGAGATAAATAAATTCATATTGTTGGTTCTTGATCCATATATAGAACCCCCCCCCCCCATATTTGTGATCTTTTAAATTTCTTCTGAAATTCCAAAGATACAAAATGTTGGGGAACGTAGTAATTTCAAAAAAATTCCTACGCACACACAGGATCATGGTGATGCATAGCAACGAGAGGGGAGAGTGTTGTCCACGTACCCTCGTAGACCGAAAGCAGAAGCGTTAGCACAACGCGGTTGATGTAGTCGTACGTCTTCACGATCCGACCGATCCAAGTACCAAACGTACGGCACCTCCGAGTTCAGCACACGTTCAGCTCGATGACGTCCCGCAAACTCTAATCCAGCAGTGCTTCACGGGAGAGTTTCGTCAGCACGACGGCGTGGTGACGGTGATGATGATGCTACCGACGCAGGGCTTCGCCTAAGCACCGCTACGATATGATCGAGGTGGAATATGGTGGAGGAGGGCACCGCACACGGCTAAGAGATCAAGAGAACAGTTGTTGTGTCTAGAGGTGCCCCCTGCCCCTGTATATAAAGAACCAGGGGGAGGAGGCGGCTGGCCAGGGGAGGGCGCGCGAGGAAGGAGTCCTACTCCCACCGGGAGTAGGACTCCCTCTTTTCCTAGTTGGAGTAGGAGGGGGAAAGGAAGGGAAGGAGAGAGGGGGAAGGAAAGGGGGCGCCGCCCCCCTCCTTGTCCAATTCGGACTAGAGGGGGAGGGGGGCGCGGCCAGCCCTAGCCGCCCCTCCTCTTCTCCACTAAGGCCCATCTTGGCCCATTAAACTCCCCGGGGGGTTCCGGTAACCCCCCGGTACTCCGGTATATGTCCGAAACTCCCCGAAACCATTCCGGTGTCCGAACATAGTCGTCCAATATATCGATCTTTATGTCTCGACCATTTCGAGACTCCTCGTCATGTCCGTGATCACATCCGGGACTCCGAACAACCTTCGGTACATCAAAACACAAAAACTCATAATACAATCGTCACCGAAACTTTAAGCGTGCGGACCCTACGGGTTCGAGAACTATGTAGACATGACCGAGACATGTCTCCGGTCAATAACCAATAGCGGAACCTGGATGCTCATATTGGCTCCTACATATTCTACGAAGATCTTTATCGGTCAAACCGCATAACAACATACGTTGTTCCCTTTGTCATCGGTATGTTACTTGCCCGAGATTCGATCGTCGGTATCTCAATACCTAGTTCAATCTCGTTACCGGCAAGTCTCTTTACTCGTTCCGTAATACATCATCTCGCAACCAACTCATTAGTTACAATGCTTGCAAGGCTTATAGTGATGTGCATTACCGAGTGGGCCCAGAGATACCTCTCCGACAATCGGAGTGACAAATCCTAATCTCGAAATACGCCAACCCAACAAGTACCTTCGGAGACACCTGTAGAGCACCTTTATAATCACCCAGTTACGTTGTGACGTTTGGTAGCACACAAAGTGTTCCTCCGGTAAACGGGAGTTGCATAATCTCATAGTCATAGGAACATGTATAAGTCATGAAGAAAGCAATAGCAACATACTAAACGATCAAGTGCTAAGCTAACGGAATGGGTCAAGTCAATCACATCATTCTCCTAATGATGTGATCCCGTTAATCAAATGACAACTCATGTCTATGGCCAGGAAACATAACCATCTTTGATTAACGAGCTAGTCAAGTAGAGGCATACTAGTGACACTCTGTTTGTCTATGTATTCACACATGTATCATGTTTCCGGTTAATACAATTCTAGCATGAATAATAAACATTTATCATGATATAAGGAAATAAATAATAACTTTATTATTGCCTCTAGGGCATATTTCCTTCAGTCTCCCACTTGCACTAGAGTCAATAATCTAGATTACACAGTAATGATTCTAACACCCATGGAGCCTTGGTGCTGATCATGTTTTGCTCGTGGAAGAGGCTTAGTCAACGGGTCTGCAACATTCAGATCCGTATGTATCTTGCAAATCTCTATGTCTCCCACCTGGACTTGGTCCCGGATGGAATTGAAGCGTCTTTTGATGTGCTTGGTCCTCTTGTGAAATCTGGATTCCTTTGCCAAGGCAATTGCACCAGTATTGTCACAGAAGATTTTCATTGGACCCCATGCACTAGGTATGACACCTAGATCGGATATGAACTCCTTCATCCAGACTCCTTCATTTGCTGCTTCCGAAGCAGCTATGTACTCCGCTTCACACGTAGATCCCGCCACGACGCTTTGTTTACAACTGCACCAACTGACAGCTCCACCGTTCAATATAAACACGTATCCGGTTTGCGATTTAGAATCGTCCGGATCAGTGCCAAAGCTTGCATCAACATAACCAGTTACGATGAGCTCTTTGTCACCTCCATAAACGAGAAACATATCCTTAGTCCTTTTCAGGTATTTCAGGATGTTCTTGACCGCTGTCCACTGATCCACTCCTGGATTACTTTGGTACCTCCCTGCTAAACTTATAGCAAGGCACACATTAGGTCTGGTACACAACACTGCATACATGATAGAGCCTATGGCTGAAGCATAGGGAACATCTTTCATTTTCTCTCTATCTTCTGCAGTGGTCGGGCATTGAGTCTTACTCAACTTCACACCTTGTAACACAGGCAAGAACCCTTTCTTTGCTTGATCCATTTTGAACTTCTTCAAAACTTTGTCAAGGTATGTGCTTTGCGGAAGTCCAATTAAGCGTCTTGATCTATCTCTATAGATCTTGATGCCCAATATGTAAGCAGCTTCACCGAGGTCCTTCATTGAAAAACTCTTATTCAAGTATCCTTTTATGCTATCCAGAAATCCTATATCATTTCCAATCAACAATATGTCATCTACATATAAGATTAGAAATGCTACAGAGCTCCCACTCACCTTCTTGTAAATACAGGCTTCTCCAAAAGTCTGTATAAAACCATATGCTTTGATCACACTATCAAAGCGTTTATTCCAACTCCGAGAGGCTTGCACCAGTCCATAAATGGATCGCTGGAGCTTGCACACTTTGTTAGCTCCCTTTGGATCGATAAAACCTTCAGGTTGCATCATATACAACTCTTCTTCCAGAAATCCATTCAGGAATGCAGTCTTTACATCCATTTGCCAAATTTCATAATCATAAAATGCGGCAATTGCTAACATGATTCGGACGGACTTAAGCATCGCTACGGGTGAGAAGGTCTCATCGTAGTCAATCCCTTGAACTTGTCGAAAACCTTTCGCAACAAGTCGAGCTTTATAGACAGTAACATTACCGTCAGCGTCTGTCTTCTTCTTGAAGATCCATTTATTCTCAATTGCTTGCCGATCATCGGGCAAGTCAACCAAAGTCCACACTTTGTTCTCATACATGGATCCCATCTCAGATTTCATGGCCTCAAGCCATTTTGCGGAATCTGGGCTCACCATCGCTTCTTCATAGTTCGTAGGTTCGTCATGGTCTAGTAACATGACCTCCAGAACAGGATTACCGTACCACTCTGGTGCGGATCTCACTCTGGTTGACCTACGAGGTTCGGTAGTAACTTGATCTGAAGCTTCATGATCATCATCATTAGCTTCCTCACTAATTGGTGTAGGTGTCACAGGAACCGGTTTCTGTGATGAACTACTTTCCAATAAGGGAGCAGGTACAGTTACCTCATCAAGTTCTACTTTCCTCCCACTCACTTCTTTCGAGAGAAACTCCTTCTCTAGAAAGGATCCATTTTTAGCAACGAATGTTTTGCCTTCGGATCTGTGATAGAAGGTGTACCCAACAGTTTCCTTTGGGTATCCTATGAAGACACATTTCTCCGATTTGGGTTCGAGCTTATCAGGTTGAAGCTTTTTCACATAAGCATCGCAGCCCCAAACTTTAAGAAACGACAACTTTGGTTTCTTGCCAAACCACAGTTCATAAGGTGTCGTCTCAACGGATTTTGATGGTGCCCTATTTAACGTGAATGCAGCTGTCTCTAGAGCATAACCCCAAAACGATAGCGGTAAATCAGTAAGAGACATCATAGATCGCACCATATCTAGTAAAGTACGATTACGACGTTCGGACACACCATTACGCTGTGGTGTTCCGGGTGGCGTGAGTTGCGAAACTATTCCGCATTGTTTCAAATGTAGACCAAACTCGTAACTCAAATATTCTCCTCCACGATCAGATCGTAGAAACTTTATTTTCTTGTTACGATGATTTTCAACTTCACTCTGAAATTCTTTGAACTTTTCAAATGTTTCAGACTTATGTTTCATTAAGTAGATATACCCATATCTGCTTAAATCATCTGTGAAGGTGAGAAAATAACGATACCCGCCGCGAGCCTCAACATTCATTGGACCACATACATCAGTATGTATGATCTCCAACAAATCAGTTGCTCGCTCCATAGTTCCGGAGAACGGCGTTTTAGTCATCTTGCCCATGAGGCACGGTTCGCAAGTACCAAGTGATTCATAATCAAGTGATTCCAAAAGTCCATCAGTATGGAGTTTCTTCATGCGCTTTACACCAATATGACCCAAACGGCAGTGCCACAAATAAGTTGCACTATCATTATCAACTCTGCATCTTTTGGCTTCAACATTATGAATATGTGTATCACTACTTTCGAGATTCAACAAAAATAGACCACTCTTCAAGGGTGCATGACCATAAAAGATATTACTCATATAAATAGAACAACCATTATTCTCAGATTTAAATGAATAACCGTCTCGCATCAAACAAGATCCAGATATAATGTTCATGCTCAACGCTGGCACCAAATAACAATTATTCAGGTCTAAAACTAATCCCGAAGGTAGATGTAGAGGTAGCGTGCCGACGGCGATCACATCGACTTTGGAACCATTTCCCACGCGCATCGTCACCTCGTCCTTAGCCAGTCTTCGCTTAATCCGTAGTCCCTGTTTCGAGTTGCAAATATTAGCAACAGAACCAGTATCAAATACCCAGGTGCTACTGCGAGCTCTGGTAAGGTACACATCAATAACATGTATATCACATATACCTTTGTTCACCTTGCCATCCTTCTTATCCGCCAAATACTTGGGGCAGTTCCGCTTCCAGTGACCAGTCTGCTTGCAGTAGAAGCACTCAGTCTCAGGCTTAGGTCCAGACTTGGGTTTCTTCTCTTGAGCAGCAACTTGTTTGCTGTTCTTCTTGAAGTTCCCCTTCTTCTTCCCTTTACCCTTTTTCTTGAAACTGGTGGTCTTATTGACCATCAACACTTGATGCTCCTTCTTGATTTCTACCTCCGCAGCCTTTAGCATTGCGAAGAGCTCGGGAATTGTCTTATCCATCCCTTGCATATTATAGTTCATCACGAAGCTCTTGTAGCTTGGTGGCAGTGATTGAAGAATTCTGTCAATGACACTATCATCCGGAAGATTAACTCCCAGTTGAATCAAGTGATTGTTATACCCAGACATTTTGAGTATATGTTCACTGACAGAACTATTCTCCTCCATCTTGCAGCTGTAGAACTTATTGGAGACTTCATATCTCTCAATCCGGGCATTTGCTTGAAATATTAACTTCAACTCCTGGAACATCTCATATGCTCCATGACGTTCAAAACGTCGTTGAAGCCCCGGTTCTAAGCCGTAAAGCATGGCACACTGAACTATCGAGTAGTCATCAGCTTTGCTCTGCCAGACGTTCTTAACGTCGTCAGTTGCATCTGCAGCAGGCCTGGCACCCAGCGGTGCTTCCAGGACGTAATTCTTCTGTGCAGCAATGAGGATAATCCTCAAGTTACGGACCCAGTCCGTGTAATTGCTACCATCATCTTTCAACTTTGCTTTCTCAAGGAACGCATTAAAATTTAACGGAACAACAGCACGGGCCATCTATCTACAAACAACATAGACAAGCAAAATACTATCAGGTACTAAGTTCATGATAAATTTAAGTTCAATTAATCATATTATTTAAGAACTCCCACTTAGATAGATATCCTCTGATCATCTAAGTGATCACGTGATCCAAATCAACTAAACCATGTCCGATCATCACGTGAGATGGAGTAGTTTTCAATGGTGAACATCACTATGTTGATCATATCTACTATATGATTCACGCTCGACCTTTCGGTCTCAGTGTTCCGAGGCCATATCTGCATATGCTAGGCTCGTCAAGTTTAACCCGAGTATTCTGCGTGTGCAAAACTGGCTTGCACCCGTTGTAGATGAACGTAGAGCTTATCACACCCGATCATCACGTGGTGTCTCGGCACGACGAACTTTGGCAACGGTGCATACTCAGGGAGAACACTTTTATCTTGAAATTTAGTGAGAGATCATCTTATAATGCTACCGTCAATCAAAGCAAATAAGATGCATAAAGGATAAACATCACATGCAATCAATATAAGTGATATGATATGGCCATCATCATCTTGTGCTTGTGATCTCCATCTCCGAAGCACCGTCATGATCACCATCGTCACCGGCGCGACACCTTGATCTCCATCGTAGCATCGTTGTCGTCTCGCCAACTATTGCTTCTACGACTATCGCTACCGCTTAGTGATAAAGTAAAGCATTACAGGGCGATTGCATTGCATACAATAAAGCGACAACCATATGGCTCCTGCCAGTTGCCGATAACTCGGTTACAAAACATGATCATCTCATACAATAAAATATAGCATCATGTCTTGACCATATCACATCACAACATGCCCTGCAAAAACAAGTTAGACGTCCTCTACTTTGTTGTTGCAAGTTTTACGTGGCTGCTACGGGCTGAGCAAGAATCGTTCTTACCTACGCATCAAAACCACAACGATAGTTCGTCAAGTTGGTGTTGTTTTAACCTTCTCAAGGACCGGGCGTAGCCACACTCAGTTCAACTAAAGTTGGAGAAACTGACACCCGCTAGCCACCTGTGTGCAAAGCACGTCGGTAGAACCAGTGTCACGTAAGCGTACGCGTAATGTTGGTCCGGGCCGCTTCATCCAACAATACCGCTGAACCAAAGTATGACATGCTGGTAAGCAGTATGACTTGTATCGCCCACAACTCACTTGTGTCCTACTCGTGCATATAACATCTACACATAAAACTAGGCTCGGATGCCACTGTTGGGGAACGTAGTAATTTAAAAAACTCCAACACACACACACAGGATCATGGTGATGCATAGCAACGAGAGGGGAGAGTGTTGTCCACGTACCCTCGTAGACCAAAAGCGGAAGCATTAGCACAACGCGGTTGATGTAGTCGTACGTCTTCATGATTCGACCGATCCAAGTACTGAACGTACGACACCTCTGAGTTCAGCACACGTTCAGCTCGATGACATCCCGCGAACTCCGATCCAGCAAAGCTTCATGGGAGAGTTCCGTCAGCACGACGACGTGGTGACGGTGATGATGATGCTACCGACGCAGGGCTTCGCCTAAGCACCGCTACGATACGATCGAGGTGGAATATGGTGTAGGGGGGCACCGCACACGGATAAGAGATCAAAAGATCAATTGTTGTGTCTAGAGGTGCCCCCCTGCCCCCGTATATAAAGGACCAGGGGGGAGGAGGTGGCCGTCCAGGGGAGGGCGCGCCAGGGAGGAGTCCTACTCCCACCGGGAGTAGGACTCCCTCTTTTCCTAGTTGGAGTAGGAGGGGGAAAGGAAGGGAAGGAGAGAGGGGGAAGGAAAGGGGGCGCCGCCCCCCTCCTTGTCCAATTCGGACTAGAGGGGGAGGGGGCGCGCGGCCAGCCCTAGCCGCCTCTCCTATTCTCCACTAAGGCCCATCTTGGCCCATTAAACTCCTCGGGGGGTTCCCGTAACCCCCCGGTACTCCGGTATATGTCCAAAACTCCCTGAAACCATTCCGGTGTCCGAACATAGTCGTCCAATATATCGATCTTTACGTCTCGACCATTTCGAGACTCCTCGTCATGTCCGTGATCACATCCGGGACTCCGAACAACCTTCGGTACATCAAAACACAAAAACTCATAATACAATCGTCACCGAAACTTTAAGCGTGCGGACCCTACGGGTTCGAGAACATTGTAGACATGACCGAGACACGTCTCCGGTCAATAACCAATAGCGGAACCTGGATGCTCACATTGGCTCCTACATATTCTACGAAGATCTTTATCGGTCAAACCGCATAACAACATACGTTGTTCCCTTTGTCATCGGTATGTTACTTGCCCGAGATTCGATCGTCGGTATCTCAATACCTAGTTCAATCTCGTTACCGGCAAGTCTCTTTACTCGTTCCGTAATACATCATCTCGCAACTAACTCATTAGTTACAATGCTTGCAAGGCTTATAGTGATGTGCATTACCGAGTGGGCCCAGAGATACCTCTTCGACAATCGGAGTGACAAATCCTAATCTTGAAATACGCCAACCCAACAAGTACCTTCGGAGACACCTGTAGAGCACCTTTATAATCACCCAGTTACGTTGTGACGTTTGGTAGCACACAAAGTGTTCCTCCGGTAAACGGGAGTTGCATAATCTCATAGTCATAGGAACATGTATAAGTCATGAAGAAAGCAATGGCAACATACTAAACGATCAAGTGCTAAGCTAACGGAATGGGTCAAGTCAATCACATCATTCTCCTAATGATGTGATCCCGTTAATCAAATGACAACTCATGTCTATGGCCAGGAAACATAACCATCTTTGATTAACGAGCTAGTCAAGTAGAGGCATACTAGTGACACTCTGTTTGTCTATGTATTCACACATGTATCATGTTTCCGGTTAATACAATTCTAGCATGAATAATAAACATTTATCATTATATAAGGAAATACATAATAACTTTATTATTGCCTCTAGGGCATATTTCCTTCACAAAACTACCCCCAAATAATTGATTTGAGGTTTTTCATATTCTAAGTCCTCACAACATATGAAATGATTCACATGTGTGGAGAATGCTACAAAGTAAGAACATGGAGAAAACATCAGCCAATTTAATTTTTGATACAGAACTAGGGTTCATATTTGTTCCATATATACTAGAAACACAAAAGATAAAATGAATGTCTCCTGTCATTTTTCATGTGACTCAAATAGTTGTATCTTCTAATTATTTTTGGTGACTATCATTTCACAACAATCCTTATATCCATAAAGTTCGCTGTATTATTGAAAGTCTTGAAATACAAATTTAATTTTTGATACAGAACTAGGGTTCATTTTAACAGGTTTAGAAAGATCAAAGTTTAATTGAGTCAATTTCAAAGTTCAGGGTTCAAGTATACCAAGCACAACAATTCAGTGTTCAAAATAGACTTTTCTCTATGTGTTTAATGTGTAAAATTATCATATTTAATTCTTATTCAAGAGAGAAAGACATAATCAACATTGAAAAGTAACACAAACTTGATTATTCTACAGAGTACAAGTTGTTATATTTTGTGACCAACACTTTAAAATTATATAAGTCATCCCATAATATGCATAGACGTGTATCTTATGAGATAAATTGTTGTATATATAAATGTATGGATCTTGCAGAATTCTTCAGAACTTATATGTACTTTGTTTTTTTACATTTTAGTTTCACCTAGAGTTCTAGATCCTACCGACCGAGTAGGCAAAAAAGGGGCGCTTTCACATGTTCTCACAGATTAATTAATTTTGATGTGTAAAACTACCCCTAGCATGCTAGGTACATCTATAGCTAGCTTGGGAAAGAATTTCAAAAGGGCGTGTCACTGCCCCTATCTATAATCTAAACTGATCGGGAATGCATCCACGAATCTGGATTTGTTGATTGAGATATGGACAGATGGAACTTTTTTTCTCCTTTTTCCCGCCTTAAGAATGTGGTCCCAAAGTCCACAATTCATTTCCCATACGTAGAGAATGCTTCATTTTCTTTGATAGTGACGTCACTAGATTGCTAGGTGCAGTAATGTGATAGGTAATCACAAATTGCTACATTGACTTCATGGCGTTTTATCCTGCCTGCAAGGTTCCAAGAGCAGCCATGTATATATAAACTGTTGGTCGATAAACTCCCATGGGAAGAGGAGAACTTGACATCGATCTGATCCTTTTTTTTACCTGATCAATTATATCCTTGGGGCTTTTATTTTGAGAAATCGTTGGAACTATTGGAATGACATAATTATGCGACTTAATTTGCCAATTCATATCTATATGTGCCTCATATAAATAATTCGTCAAAAGTTAAAATTCAATATCTAGCTAGCCATCTTTCTCCAATCAACAAAACGCAACAAATTGAGTAGCAACTTGAACTCTATAAACTTCTTGAAATAGATATTTTTAAACGATTATATCCATTTCCACATGTTTTCACACACGATATTATTCCATCTGTGGGCCTATGGCCATCTATGGGTCTATGGCCATATATGTATATATGTATTCACATTCACTACATGCGTTTGGTTTCCCATTGCCCTGGAGAAATCCATGCATGCCATGGCATATGGCAGAGAGTTGAATTGACTTTAAACATTTCAGCTGGCCAGCCTGATATCCAACAGCTGACTGAATTTATCAAGTCTACGTACGCAGTACACTCCACATATGTATGTATCAACGTCTCAACGAGCGTAGTTAATACATACATCGGTATATACTATGGTTTTCTTGATTAAGTTTGGCAAACCTAGCGACACCGAGAGTGACAGAAAATAAATGCCGAGACGTTTTTTAGATGAATGCCGAGACATTGAACAAGCATAAATTTCACATATGAACTGGACAACTTTTTTTATTTTGTCAACCGGTTGAACTGTTCATACACATACCTGTCACTATGCAGAGAAGAGACCCAGACAAATCCATTAATGGCGTGAGCTCGACGGGTCGACGCATATATATGTGATAAATACCATTATGCCTTATTAGTATATATGTGAAATAATTGTACTACTTTTTTTTTTGAGACAAATAATTGTACTACTAGTTGGCTGTGTCGTGTGTTAGGTTGATCTCTCTCCCGTTCGAACCCAACGGGTCGAACGGGCCCCTGACTCGCGCCCTGATCGGGGGCGCCCAACCAAACCATGGTTGGTGGGCCCCTGTGACCCGCGCTATATAAACAGAGGTGGGGCCGGGGCACGACTCACGAGGTTAATCGCTGCCACAAACCCCACCTACATCCCTACCGATCTAGGGTTAGCGCGGTGCTCACAGGAAGCTCCACCTCCACCTCGCCCACTCTCCGCCATCGCCGTGTGCCCCAGCACCATGATGGCCTCCGGCTCGAGTTCATCCGCTGCTGGACAAGGTAGGTTCACCGGATCTACTAGCCTACTCCGATCCAAAGATCTGTCAATGGTATCAGCCAGATCGGGCTAGTTGTTTTCGGTAGAAAGAAATCAAAGCAATAGTTTTTCCCTCCCCAAAGAACCCTATCAGGGCAGAGAAAAGCAAACAAAAAGAACAGCACAAAGATCACCGGAAGAGGCCCTCGGGCTCGCCGGCAAAGTGCGTCGCCACACCGGCCGCGCTAGTTCCTCTCGATCCGAACGGGCATCGGCAAGCCGAGCCGTTCGGACGAAGAACAACCCCGCAAGGGGCAAAGTGTACCGCGGCCGACCCGTTCGACGGCGGCGTGCTCACCACAGAGGGGAACGCGCAGCTGCGAAGGGAATGGCAATGGCACCGCCGCTCGAAGCTCTGCCGTCGTCGTTTACTGCAAGGAGGAGCGGGCGGTGGAAAAGGACAGTGGGGGGAAAGAGAAGGGGGCTCGCGCGCGGCTCGCGCGGTGCGGTGGCTTCACGCCGTCGCTGGCGGCCGGCGGAGCCCCAACCCCGCTACACAGCTTGGCCGTGTTTCTCTCTCGCTCTCTCTGTCACAGAGAAGGAGGGGGTAAAGGGAGGAAAGGGGGGAAGGAGGCCAGAGCGGCTCGCGTGGCGCGGTGGCCCGACGCGGTCGCCGGCGGCGGGCGTGGTTTTTCCGCGCGGCCGGCGAAGTCCAGTGCGGGACAGAGGCGAGCGACGCGACGAGAGACGAGGGGGAAAGAATCGGGCGAACGGATTAGGTTTCGTCCCGAACGGCGCGGTAGGCAGGTTTTGTTCGGGCGCAAGGCCCGCTTGACCGTTCGATCAAAACCGACGCTGTCGATTGAAACCCTAGGGCAGAAGCGGGCCAGCTGGGCCGCTGGGCCGAAAGGGAAGAGGTCGGCTCCCCGTACGCGCTGCTGGTGCTCGCGCGCTTCTGGGCCAGCTGAGGCCAGCGGCCCAGGCCGAGGCCGCAGCCGCGGGCGCTGGGCCGAGGCTGGATTGCAGAACAGTTCTGTCCAGTTTACTTTCTCGGGCAAAAGTCACACAGTTTATTCTTTTCTATGCAAAAATTTTTCCAACGAAATTTTTTGTTTAGAAAATAGAAAAGCTAACAGAAAATGACTCTAAAAAGTAAAAGTAAAAAGTTCATGAATTTTTTTTATTCATGTTTTTCGGCTGAGTAAATAATTAATAGTGCTCTTTTACAAAGAAAATAAAAGTTTACATAGTATTAAGTTTTTAAGAGCATGTTAAAGTGATTATTAAAATGAATATGATTATGTTATTTTTATGACCAACGTTGTTAATAACATGATCATGTTTTATTATTGAAATTTAAAGGTGCATTTATTTCTAATTTTTGCCCAACGGTAATATAGATTTAATTGCATAGACAATTATATGTTTAATTTGACCAACGTTAGATTAATACAAATGATTGTTCTATTGATGTCACTTAAATTGTGATTTCAGGAGGCTTTCACTTGATGAGTTGCCTAAAAGAAGTTCCGACACTCAGAGGTGACAACCACACTGAGTGGAGAAAGAAAGTTGAACTGGCGTTTGTTTGTGCTGATCTTGACTGGGTTGTGGAGAAACCACAGCCGGTCAGACCCACAGAGCCAGTAAGAGAGGCCACTGATGATGATGCTGCATGGGCTAAAAAGAAAGGGGACTATGCTCCTTTGGAGCAGTCCTACCTCATAGATAATCAAAAGTGGGTCAATGCAAACAAAAAAATGCATGGCCTTTATAAAGAACACAATTGAGAGCGCCATTGTGGGCTCCATTGCAGAGTGCACTTCCGCAGGGGAGTTGCTCTCAAAGATAAAGAGCCAGTTCACTGGCTCTTCAAAGATATATGCCACCCAGGTGTTAGAGCAACTGGTGACAGAACGCTACACAGGTGGTAGTCATGGCATAAGAGAGCACATCCTCAGGATGAGCAATATGGCAGCAAAGCTCAAGCCCATGGACGCGGATCTGGAGACCAAACCAGCGCTCCTGGTCCACCTTGTCATGGCTTCACTGCCGAAGGAGTTTGAAGCTTTTGTTGTGAACTACAACATGTCACCTGGAACATGGGATGTTGAAAAGACAATAGCAATGTGTGTGCAAGAAGAGGAGAGACTCAAAGCCTCACATGGTGGTACACTCAACTATATATGTGCAGGGTCACAAGAGAAAGAATTATAATCAAAACAACAAAAGTTCTCCTTCAAAGCCACAAGGAAAAGCTTCCTATCAGCATCAGCGTCAGCAACAGCCTTTCTCAGTGGACAAAGACACTTGTCTCCACTGTAAGAAGACCGGGCATTACAAGAAAGACTGTCCTGTTTGGCTAAAGTCGATCATGGCAAAAAGAGGTAACAATATAGTTTCATTTGTAAATGAATCCCTGTATGCACAGTTTTCAAAATCCACTTGGTGGATTGACTCAGGAGCAACTGTTCATGTTGCAAATTCTTTACAGGGATTCCATTCAACGCGGACTATGCTAAGAAGCGAAAGACGCATTAAAGTGGCGAACGGAGTTGAAGCAGAAGTTGAAGCTGTCGGTGATATCTCCTTGGAGTTAGCTGATGGATTCAATCTTCTACTTAGAGATGTTTTATTTGTTCCATCATGTCATAGAAACTTAATAAGTGTTTCTTGTTTGGACAAAGATAATTATGAATGTTATTTTGGACATGGCAAGTGTGCCATTTGGTTAAATAATGCTTATGTGGGTGATGCTTTACTACATGATGAGCTTTATTTGTTATCACTTCGTGAAAAAGTTTATTCCATTTGCAATGTGAAAGAACATGTTTCCGCGTCGAATAAAGAACAAAAGAAAAGGAAAAGAACATTTGACTCATCGAAATTATGGCACTGTCGCTTGGGCCATATTTCGAAGGGGAGAATAGAAAGATTAGTCAAAAGTGAAATTCTTCCTCCGTTAGAATTTTCAGACTTAGAACAATGCATAGATTGCGTTAAAGGAAAGTACGTAAAACAAATCAAAAAAGGTGCAATCCATAGCACAGGCACACTAGAAATCATTCACACTGATATTTGTGGACCATTTCTAGTGAAAAGTGTGGATGGATATGACTCGTTCATAACATTCACAGATGATTACTCTCTCTATGGTTATATTTATCCAATAAAAGAAAGATCGGAAGCGTTGGATAAATTTAAAATATTCAAAGCTGAAGTTGAAAATCAGCACGATAAAAGAATAAAGATAGTAAGGTCCGACCGTGGGGGAGAGTACTACGGTCGACACACTCCATATGGCCAAGTCCCTGGACCTTTTGTGAAGTTCATGCAGGAGACTGGCATAGTAGCCCAGTATTCAATGCCGGGCGAGCCTCAGCAAAATGGAGTAGCTGAAAGGCGCAACCGTACCCTTATGGATATGGTACGCAGCATGATGAGTTATTCCAACTTGCCATTGGGATTATGGATGGAGGCGCTTAAAACCGCCATTCACATTCTCAATAGAATACCAAGCAAGTCGGTGCCCAAAACACCGTACGAGCTATGGACAGGAAGGATGCCCTCCCTACAACACTTCAGGGTGTGGGGGTGCCCTGCTGAGGCCAAAATGTTTAATCCAAACATTGCAAAGTTAGATCCCAAAACAGTAAGTTGCCACTTCATTGGCTATCCAGACAGATCAAAAGGTTTTCGTTTCTACTGCCATGACAGATATACAAAGTTTGTAGAAACGAGACATGCAGTCTTCTTAGAGGACGAAATGATGAGGGGGAGCTTGGTAGCTCGGAAAATTGATCTTGAGGAGAAGAGGGTGCATGCACCTAATCCGATGATTCAGGAGCCATTTTTCTCACTACCAGTTGCAACTCCACCCATGACAGCTATGGGGGAAGACCCGAAACCTGTCCGTCAGGAGCCGACTGAACCCGTTGTTGAGCATGAAAGGGAGGTGCAACAGCAAATTTTAGAAGAAGTGCCAGAAGTTGAGGCACAAAATGTGCCAGAAACTGAGGCCCTTAGAAGGTCTACAAGACCAAGAAAGTCAGCTATTTCTACTGACTTTAAAGTTTATAACACAGAAATGGTTCATATGGAAAAAGATCCCACCTCATATGAAGAAGCCATGAGAAGCCCTCATTCATCGAAGTGGATGAAGGCAATGGAAGACGAGATGAAATCAATGAGTTCCAAAGATGTTTGGGACTTAGAGGAAATTCCCAAAGGAGCCAAAACAGTAGGCTATAAATGGGTCTACAAAATTAAGTATGACTCTAAAGGGAATATAGAAAAGTATAAAGCACGACTCGTGGCAAAAGGATTTACACAAAGAGAAGGGATAGATTACAATGAGACATTTTCTCCAGTCTCATGTAAGGATTCCTTCAGAATCATAATGGCATTAGTTGCTCATTTTGATTTAGAGTTACATCAAATGGATGTTAAGACGGCATTTCTGAATGGTGATTTAAAAGAAAAGGTCTACATGAAACAACCCAAGGGTTTTATCATGGAAGGCAAGGAAAATATGGGATGCCGCCTGAAGAAATCCATTTATGGATTAAGACAAGCCTCTCGGCAGTGGTATCTAAAGTTTAATCAAACGATTAAAAGTTTTGGATTTAAAGAAAATATTGAGGATAATTGCGTTTATGCAATGTTTAAAAATGGGAAATATATTTTCCTAATCTTGTATGTGGATGATATCCTGCTTGCTAGTAGTGATGTTAGTCTACTACAAGAAACAAAGAAATACTTATCCTCAAATTTTGACATAACAGATCTTGGTGAAGCATCATACGTTTTGGGCATAGAAATTCACCGAGATAGGAACAATGGAGTCTTAGGACTATCTCAGAAAGCATATTTAGAAAAGGTTCTTAAAAAGTATAATATGCATGCGAGTAAAGCCACACCTGCTCCAATAGTCCAGGGCGATAGTTTTGGGAAATTCCAATGTCCCAAGAACCAGTATGAGATCGATCAAATGAAAGCAGTACCATATGCTTCGGCAGTTGGCAGCTTACAGTATGCACAAGTGTGCACTCGCCCTGACTTATCTTTTATCACCGGGGTACTCGGTAGATATCAAGAGAATCCAGGCCTAGAGCACTGGAAGATGGTAAAGAAAGCATTGCGTTATGCGCAAGGCACGAAGGATTACATGCTAATATACAGGAGAAGTGATTCCCTAGAGATAAAAGGGTATTCAGACGCAGATTTTGCGGGGGACAGAGATGATAGAAAATCCACGTCAGGATACATATTCACCCTCGCTGGGGGAGCTATTTCGTGGAAAAGCTCCAAACAGTCGATAGTTGCATCATCCACGATGTATGCAGAATTCATAGCATGCTTCGAAGCCACGGGGCAGGCGATATGGCTAAAGAAATTTGTGTCCGACTTGAAAGTGGTAGATTGCATTCACAAACCACTAAAGATGTACTGTGATAACCAACCCGCAGTATTCTATGCTCACAACAACAAGTCGAGTAATGCTGCCAAAACAATAGAGATAAGGTATTATGTTGTGAAAGATAAAATCCAGGATCAAACTATAAGTCTCGAGCATATAAGGACAAAGGATATGCTTGCGGATCCGCTAACGAAAGGCTTACCACCCAATGTGTTCAAGGAACACTTAGTCGGCATGGGTTTAAGGGAAAGCCTTATGATTCCTGGATAGGCCCAAAAGGAACAGAATTTGTTTCTGAACATAAAGTACGTTGTAGCTGTATGATTCTAACGGCAATTAAGCCGTGACGATGAAACATGCTCTATGTACCAATATGTGATGAAACAGATAAACTAGAAAGTATAAAGTTAAAAGTAAAGTTGAGATCAAGGGGGAGAATGTTAGGTTGATCTCTCTCCCGTTCGAACCCAACGGGTCGAACGGGCCCCTGACTCGCGCCCTGATCGGGGGCGCCCAACCAAACCATGGTTGGTGGGCCCCTGTGACCCGCGCTATATAAACAGAGGTGGGGGCCGGGGCACGACTCACGAGGTTAATCGCTGCCACAAACCCCACCTACATCCCTACCGATCTAGGGTTAGCGCGGTGCTCACGGGAAGCTCCACCTCCACCTCGCCCACTCTCCGCCATCGCCGTGTGCCCCAGCACCACGATGGCCTCCGGCTCGAGTTCATCCGCTGCTGGACAAGGTAGGTTCACCAGATCTACTAGCCTACTCCGATCCAAAGATCTATCATCGTGGACATGGACAGGCCACTTTTTCTCCAATTTGGGCTTGTTCCTATTAATTCTTCCTGGCCTGTGTTCGCTAGGTTGCAACCTTTCTGAGAGGTAGCAACTTAATTGAGCAATGGATGTTTGACTAGACTAGGTCAGCAAAGTCAGCCATCTCTCTCTTTCTTTGATCCACACATTCCATATATCGGCCCTATATAAGTACGGTTGTACTACTACTTAAAAAATTGTACTTGGGCTTCAACTTCATCATTGTTAGGCCAAACCAAAACTCTCTCTTTCTCCCCTCTCTCTCTCTCTCTCTCTCTCTCTCTATACATATACTATATTGGAACTTGATTCTGGTGAAGCATCATCAGCTGTGTGTGTAACAGTGTACCAGAAGCTTGGGAATCAGGATCAGACCGAGTTGAAGGGTGAGCTCTAGCAGCAGGGAGAGACATATCTGTACAATATGAGAGGGTTCGAGAGGAGAGGCGTCCGGCAGTACAACCGGTCCGACGAGCCACGGATGCGGTGGACGGAGGAGCTGCACCGGCAGTTCATCGAGGCCGTCGACTGCCTCGGCGGCCAGGATGGTCAGTTCTTGCTTCTCGCCTCTCTCTCTCTCTCTCTCCCTCTCTCTAATTGCACAGTTGCATTGCATGCATGGATTTCACCGATTTACACTGCCAACGATCGGCCTCTCAAATATTGTGGATATTTCACGGTATGGACCGATTTAAGGGTAGTAATTGCTTTAGTCGTGCGGTAAGTTAATTAGGCCGGATTTGGTTCAAGTTCATTTTTTTTACAAGGGGAATATATTAATATCGCAGATTTGGTTCAAGTTCATGGCAGAAAGGAATCAAAGAAAGCCCCACGTGATATGTATGCACGATTAAATCTCTCTGTCTTCTCTCCCTAATGTCCCCTTCAATATTGGCTGACTTTGGTAATAGGTGACAGCGGAACTGCCGTTTTGCCAAAATAAACACCATTCATCATGATTTTAATCGATCTTTTCTGCATATAGAACTCTACAATTTGTATGTTACGTACTCCTACATCCTTTATCTGCCATTCATCAAGTGCTCTCGTCACAACTTAGGGATCGGCTATGGATAAGTTGCCTGGGCGTCCTTCTTTCTTCTTCCCCCAGCTTTCTTCCTCCTTCAACTGTTCCTCCTCCCACAAAGTCCACTTACCCAAATTACAATTTCAGTCAAGTTGCATATAGCTATTGTGCACAACTTAACCATGTCAAAGATTATCATTTTTAGTTCTTTTCTTCACGGCCGGTCGATGATCCGGTATTCTGACATCAATTCTCTCCTCCCTTGGTCTGCGCAGAGGCAACACCAAAGCGAATTCTTCAGCTGATGGGCACAAAAGGGGTCAGCATATCTCACATCAAGAGCCATCTTCAGGTACTTTCTTACTATCACATGTTTTTTTCCGCAAAGGAGGTATACCTGGCCTCTCCATCAGTTGATGCACGTAACCATTATTTTCACAGTCTCTTAAACGTGTATGAGTTGTTTCCACATCCCAACTTCTTGATTAATTTCTCTTAATTATTTCAAAACTTGGTCCCATTTGCAGATGTACAGGTCAAGCTCTAGCAACAACAACAACAATAACCCACCCCACGCGTCAGTGAATCGTTGCCAAGATCACTGCATCGATGGCAACAACACAAGAACAATAAACGCTCCCTCTAACGTCGTGTTTCGCCGCGGCCACCACTCGATGTTGCCGCCGTGCCAAATGTGAGTACTACCATAATTGGATCATCAATCCGGTTATTAGTTGAAGTTTATAAGTGTGTATTATTGAGTTTATTAAACATGATGCCAGCTATAGCTCATTGTACAGACCATCGATAGAAGAGGTTTTTAGGAGCTGGGAGGAGAGTAGAAAGCGGCTGCCATGGAACTCCACCGGCATGCTAATTACACCAGAGAAGGTTGGAGTAACTACTAGTGAATCAAGCATTTCACAAGTTAATTTGATTGTGTACTTATCTGATGTCTTGACTAGCTCTTGACACCGTGCTGATGCAGAGTTTGGGTGTAATTGATTTTTTTTATATTAACATAGTTTTTATAAATAAAAGGCTAGAGACAAGCATGAATGAACTTAGACCAGTAAAAAATAATATATGAACCAATCTAGAGGAAGCAAATATTACTCATATTGATATCTTTCTTACTTACCAATTTACCATCAATCATGCATGCATGTGCTATATATGTTGTCTAACAAAGATGAAGCTTCTAGCTAGATGTGCAATATTAGTTGCTTGATTACTAGTAATATTATACAAGCACTCAAAAACATGTTAAATTTTCTTGACATGGCTAATTAACCATGTACGTTGTTGCAGGCGACCGGCTGGTCACGTCACACCGACGACAAGATGCGCCAGAAGAAGCAGCAACCGGCAGCGGGGTGTGACCTAACGTTGTCGATCGGCCGGTGTGGGGAGTCAGAGGCGACCAGCGACGCTGACATCTCGAGCATGACCACCGAGGAGGCCGCCGCACTGGCAAGGGGTCGAGGTGCCGGTTGCCACCGTCGCCGCGAGGCCGCCGCCATTCTGCACCTTGACTTGAACCTCGACATCGCCGTCTCATCTTCTCGGCTCTGATGTGTGATCCATGACCCCATGTGTAAATATTAGAGCCGCATTTTTGTACATATTGTATATATTTAGTCCCTGCATCACATATTAGTAGTCGCTGAAATTGATGTATTTCAGTTTTAGGTACATCCGTTTGAGCGACAACTAATATGGGACGAACAAAGTATTGATTTACGGCAGGTCATCATACTTGTTGTGACGTTGTTGCTATGGTAGTTTTTTCTTGCTGAAAAAAAAACTACCATAGCAACCACGGGCACCTACCGGGCTAACTTTTTGGCCGAATTGATGAATTGCCACACGTTTGCTCTCTCCAACCCCAAGGCCAAGATGCTTCTTCTTTGGCTGCAATTGATTATTTATTTGAAGAAGGGGATCTCTCCCTAGTTTCATTAATGACCATGTAGAAATACAATGTACTACTCCCTCCATCCAGGTGCATAGAGCGTCTAATGAGGTGCATTGCAATCTAGGTTATCAGAGACAGGACAACAAATTTTGTGGAAGCATACAAATAACCTATGCCTTCCCTTTAAATAGCATCTAAAATCTAGCAATTAATTATTTTGGAAATCCTGGATTCCTGGACGAAGGGAGTACAAACAGTAAAAAAGACAGGAAACTAGGCGCGTAACACGCCCATGCAAAAAAAAAGGTTATCCAGGGCCACAAGCATACTTGCACTCAAAATGCACTTCTTCAACGCCGCCCACCCCGTTGACCTGCTAAACATGATGGACACCACGTCCATGACTCTTCTGGATTCATCATGATTTCGATCAATCAAATGTTTTCACTACTTAATTTTGATGAGTACATCCTTAATGTCTTGACTAGCTCTTTTACAGCATGTTGATGCTGGGTGTAATTGATATATTTCTTATATCGATACATTTTGTTTATCAAAAAAAACTAGGGAAAAATATCAATTAACTTTGACGTAAATCAATCATTAGAAACTAATACTACGAACAATTAAAGAGGAAGCAAACTCGCGGGGGGGGGGGGGGGGGGGGGGTCTGACTTTGCGGGAGTCCAGACACCATGCGAAGGCCCGCTTGACCCACTATCAATTGGATCACATGTCCTCACAACACATGTGCTTTGTCATTAGATCCGTCTGGCCTACCTGTGTTGTCCGAATTTGTTGTCTATTTAAGGTACATGATTGGATAACCGACTCTCGTATCCTGTCCGTGGACGGATAGTGTGTCCTTTTAGGGGATAGCGTTGGAGGTGCTTTAAATCCTCAAAGGATACTATTTTGAGGAGTTCAAAAATTTGTTAGTTCGCACCAGCAGACTGCTAAACTACCACCATGGCATAAACACGCTGCCATGTATTGACTATCCAGGGGATGCATGCATGCACCTGTAATTAAACAGACCTGTTTGGTTACTAGTAGCAATATTAGCATTGAAACATAGCTTTAATCATCCAGACATGGCAAACTAACCATGCATGTTGTTGCAGGGAATCGGCTGGCCACAGGTGACAGGCCACGTCCCGCTGGTAGCAAGACGCGTCAGAAAAAGCAGCTAGCACACGGCGGCGGGCGGTGACCGTAGGCTGTCCATCGGCCGGTGGGAGGAGGAGGCCATGATGACGAGCAGCGATCCCATGGCTCGAGCATGACCATTGCCACCAAGGAGACTGCCGCGCCGTCGACGGATTGAGGAGCCAGCAACCACCCGCCGCTCTGCCGCACCCCTGATCTGAACCTTGACCTCGCCGCTTGGTCATTTCACCCGGCCAGGAGCCGTTACTGGGTCGTATTGTGATAATCTGTTTGTGCCGCAGATACGTTAGGACCATCGCGATCGCGAGTATGAGGTGATGTGATTGGACTACCGTGGATTCGGCTGTGAGAGAAGTCGACGTCGAGAATGAGCAAAGAACCTGCAGAGATGATTTCCTGCACAGTTCGGAGATAAACTCACACAAAAGATGTGGCTGCGAGCTTGGCACTTAGGCTAGGCACCGCCTCTTTGACATTGCATCAAGCTCAAAAAAGTTACGTGTGGATCTGCTCAAGTTACTTCTCAATTAACTCACACCACGGTGAAATTTTCTCTCACCCACACCTGGGAAAATATCCTGTGATACGGTGCATGGCATGATACCGTGCTACGAGCTTGCGTGGTGCGTCCGATCTACATGGAAGGCATGGGATCAGCTCACTTGTCTTTTTACACATACCTCTCTGTATATTTTCATCCTGGGTTGGTCTGGGTGCCATTTGTTGGTCGTTATGGACTATTAGAAACAAGTTTACGATCGAACATGTTTTTCCTGCTAAACCTGCTGACTGTTTATTTAAATCATGTACCTTCTTGCAGCAGTGGAGATCATTGAATAAGACGGAGGAACGAGATGCTCTTAATCTTCTCATATCGATCTAAAGTTCAGGCCTCGGCGTCGTCTCTATCTGGGCAGGATCATGGTGTCTAGGCGTTTTGGAGCTCCGTCGACTAGTTGATGGCTATGTCGTTTATCTTTTCTCCGGCCTGTGTGCCGTGTGTTGGCAGGGTGCCATGTACTCAAGTGAGGAAAGAATGCAGTTTCTTAGCCCAACTATGCTTTTAGGGCTGCCGTTGAAGATATAATCAATTTTAGGGCCATGCTTACACACCTACCGCAATAATACGCAGAATCAAATGAAGCAACTGATCAGTTTTCTTCTAGACATGAAGGGTCTAAAGAAGGAAAAGAGTGAGAACAAACACATGAGAGTGATTACATAAGAAAGTCGTATACTTTGTGGACCCTCCATGCATATATACTTTGTGAAGTCTTCGTCGTATAGATTTACTAACTTCCTCTTCTGTCGCGACATATGGCAGGTTCTCCATCGCAATTGATTCTTTGCATGGTGTGTTATGCTTCAGTTCACGATTAGCTGCAATTTGCGCTATTCTTGCTTTCTTTTGCTCAGGCTTCATATTTGCATATTTTTGCCTTTCTCTTGCGCATTTTTTTGTTTTTTGTGCTAGCTCCATATTTGCATATTTCTTCCTCCCTTGTATGCATTTTTCTTGCACATAAGTTGAATCTTTAATTGTTTTGTTTCACTGATAGGCCTGGCGTCGCTTTTTCAGCTTTTCTTGTTTTTCTTCATGGGTCATCCGTGCATATCGCTCGCTATCTCTTTTATTTCTACGTTCCTTGGCATCCAGGACTGGAGATAGTGACCCAAATTGCTAGGCTGCATGAGTGTTTTCAATATTGTATGAATCTTTTATGTTTACTAAAAGAAGAAACTGATTAGATTTTGCATCATAAATAGAATATATGTAGCTACTTATAAGTTACTTTAATACATTGGACATAAGCATTAGAATATATGTAGATTTAAAGATTATATTGCACTAGTAGAAAACAGGGCTTTCGTTCGGGCCTGGCCAGCCCATTAGTCCCGGTTCCGCACGAACCGGGACCCATGGGGTGCATTAGTCCCGGTTCGTGAGCCCAGGGGGCCGGCCGGGCCACGTGGGCCACTGGTCCCGGTTCGTCTGGACCTTTTGGTCCTGGAAATGTCGTACTCGGACGACGAAAGTCTCCCGAGGGAGTGCGACTGGTGCCACGACGACCGAGGTCAGTGCGACAGGCCTCACCTGGACGAAGATCGGCGCTTCAGTATTAAGCTGGAGGAGACCTTTGATGTTGAAACGGTACGCAACGACGACGAGTGTTATTTTTTCGTAATTAAGCACGACTTCAACTATTTCAACGTGTACTTTTCATCTTTTACAATTCGGCTAGCTTATCCCATGCCATGCAAGACGCTACGTCTTGGAGAGGATGGGTTTTGAAGACCATGAAAGTATGGAAACAAAGAAATTCACCTAAGGACCAATCATGATATAGATTTTGAAGTAAATCTGTATAATTCTGAGAGCGTAACCCATTTTGGTTGCAAAAATTGGGAAGCATTTTGCAAGATGTATGGTTTTGATGAGGGTATGCTTGTCACCATGGATCTTGGTGATCCTGACATCGAGCAAGACAATATGGACATTTGGGTCCTTGTTGATACGCCTCCAATTCTACCGCTATGTGAGTTTCTCAAACATAGTTATTAGCTAATTTATATTGTTCATTTCAAAATAGTTGACAGCTTATTTTTATTGACAGCTTATTTTGATTGTTCAAACAATGTGCGGAATATGGTAGACAGAACCTACTACACCGATGGCTCTGAGTTAACTTATAAGGAGAAAACTCATCTGGTCGAATATTTTACTTATCTTGAGAATTACAATATCTATTGTAAAACTCCTCCACATTATGGTCAATACGTGCCACTAGTGCACGTGTTGAACTACGATAACTACTATGGAGATACCCTGGTAAGATTTCTTACTATTACGACATCCGTGCATCTTTTGCATACTTCTAAAATTAGTACATCATTGCTAACTATGAAGTTATTACTATGTTTTTCAACAGATAATCCCAGAGGATTGTGTACCTCATTTGATGTATCAGAATGGTAGGCTTGATGTTTTGAACATACAACCAGGTCATCCTACGAATCTCAACTGTCCATATCGGATTTCTAAAAGAAGTGGAGACATGCAAATCAAAGAATGGAAAAAATGTATGGACAGTCGCAAGGAGGTTCTTGGAAGCAAAAGGAAGCGAAGCGCAAGAATTGGAGACAGGATGATCTCCATTCTCCATAATGGAGAGTCAGGGTCTATATTGTTTTATGCTATTTTACCTTAAAGAGGGTATTTCGGTCCTACCTAATACTGATGATCATGTGCTAAGAACAATTAAGTAGGGTTGGTTCGATGACTATGAGGACGATGATCGTATGACTTGTTATTAATAACGAGTAGAAGTTGTATGATGATGATTAGTAGGACTTGTTATTATATATGATGATGCATGATGCGCGCATGAAGAGTTATTATATATCAGCGGGTGAAATGAACATGGATTGGATTGAAGTGAAGGCAACATGCATGTGGTGCATGACGAAAGTAGTACAATCCAAACTTGATCAAGTTAGGATTAGTATTACTTTCAACATGCACCACATGTTGCCTTCACTTCAATCTAAGCCATGTTTAGGCATAGAAGTACGTAGCGTTGGTAAACCAAGCACGGAGATATAAGAGAGGACAATTCTCTCTAATAGCTACCTAATAACAACCTAAATTAACCCCCAAAACCCCTAAATCAGCCCCTTTCAAAAAAAACCTCAGCTCCAGCCAGATGCTGACGCGTGGATGCCTATTGGTCCCGGTTGGTGTCACCAACTGGGACCAAAGGCCCCCCTGCCTGGGCTGGCCGCAGCGGCCACGTGGAGGACCTTCTGCCCCGGTTCATGTAAGAACCGGAACTAAAGGCCAAGGCATTAGTAACGACCTTTTAGTCCCGGTTCACAAACCGGGACAGAAGGCCCTCATGAACCGGGACAATAGACCCTTTTTCTACTAGTGTTGGCCAACCTAGACATTCTCTCTTGTTTCCTTTTTGCATTATATTGCTTTACATTACTGCCTTAAACCAAGATAGTGCCTATATTATAATCATGGTGGTAAGATATTGCAATTGTTGTAATTACCTTAGCTATTTTAATAAAGCAATGTACTTTTGTTTACTATATTCTTTTGTTTAAATAATAATTTTTGTAGTGTGGTATCCTTAAACAAAGTTTGAAATAAGAATGAATGAGTCAACCAATGTGAGCTGATGTATTGATAGTGTCATCTTTTTCATGGATGCAATTTAGGAAATAAAAAAAGATATTGAAGTAAGGGCACTGGTATATACAGAATTTTTTTCGTCCGACTTCAGTACGACAGTTAAGATCGGATCATAGATGCATAGTGATGAAGCATATCACACCGGCAAATTAACCATCCTAATGAGTTATGGAAATCAGACAATAAAAATATCCTGCACGCAACACTTTAGTTGAAGTAAATTTACCTAGTGCAATTGTTCCTCCATACCACCTCGAGCGTGTCCCCCTTCAGGGATGTTGCATGCTACATCGAGATCAGACTCTATGACCATGACTTCTAAATGTATGTGTTTTGGTGTTCGTGATTTATTATGCAGTCGCATAATGCCGTGTGTGTGCTAACCGGTGTATATATATTAGTCCAAAATTGGCTCTAATGTTAGTCCGTGAAGGACACAAAAACAGTACCAAATCCAATCGAACTTTGGTTAAAATCGACCAGCAACAAACTGGGCTCTCTGTTCATTAAAGGTCGCTCTTTTATTTCGCATATATAGAAGGTTAATTTATTCTTCCTCATTTTTTTCCTTATTTCCTCTATTCCTTGAAATCCTCTTTAAGAGCCAAGTAGCCAGTCTTTCCTTCCATATTTCATTATATCACGATCCCTGAGATTTCTTCCTTATATTTCTCGCTCTCTTATTTCGCATATATAGAGAGCTCATTAAGCCTTCTCCCTTTTTTCCCTTATATTTCTTTGATTCTTTTCCTCTTAAGAGGCCAATGATAGCCCACTCTTTCCTTCTTCTTTAGCCTCACTTCCCTTCCATATATTTTTAATATCACGATCCCTGAGATTTGCTTCGTGATACCCAGAAAATTTAAAGACCTATATAAATTGGGTAGATTTTATTTAGCGGAGCGAGGTGGGACTATTTATTATATGAGTCAACCTAACTATCTGCACATAACATTATCTAGCCCAGTTGGCTGCGACATTGTTTACTGGGCTGGAGATTTTGAGTTCAATTCCTCCCATTGGCAATTGGCAAGTAATTTTGAGACGATTTGTTTGGGCCACTCAGATAGGTGGGCCTGATTTGTTCGGCCTGGCCGGTTCGATTCCTAGGAGGGTGCTGAATTTTTTTCCGTCTTGCGACCCCGAATTAGTACCACCTCGTTTATATTACGATTTTGTCCATACAAATTGTAAAAGCATATTATGACATGAGAAGAAAGCGTATTGTGACGGTGAACCCGACAAAATCAATCCGTGCTTTATTATTAGGGAGAGATTTGTTATTAAATAACGAGGTAAGACTGGACACAAGCTGATCGTTCCAACATGAGCTACTCAAGGATCTAAAAAAACATGAGTTTACTCAACGGAAATCCGTTGGTGCTCCTGGGAGCGCGCACTCCTATCACCGGAAAAAATATTTCAGAGTCTGAAAAAATTCCAAACAAAAATTCGGTGCATACATCTCGACATTATATTTGTGCACGTTAAGTTTCAAAGAAAACCGACATTTGTTGTGTCTTGTGTAAAAAAGACAAAAAGATGTCTTGTGAAAAGCACTTTTTAACGCTGAATTTTATCTTTTTTACACGCGACATATAACTTGTCGTTTTTTTTTTTGCAAAACGACTTTGTGAGTATGTACAATATCGATATGTACACGCCAAAATTTTGTGTGGAATTTTTTTACATTTCAAAATATTTTTAAAACACATTTTAAAAACTAGGAGTGCGCGCTTCCATGTGCCAAAACGCCACTCTCACTTTTTCTTTGTTGCTCATTCTCCTGAAAGCTACATATCGGTTTATTTCTTGTGGCATCGGATGGTGTATTTCTAGTGTGATCTAACTTTTTTACCTCATCCATGTGAATGAGACTGAATGACCATCCCACAAAAAAGAGAGGCGACACTGACATGGCATAAGGTTAAGTAGCAAATC
Source organism: Triticum aestivum (assembly GCF_018294505.1). Classification (NCBI taxonomy): domain Eukaryota; kingdom Viridiplantae; phylum Streptophyta; class Magnoliopsida; order Poales; family Poaceae; genus Triticum; species Triticum aestivum. The sequence continues at coordinate 577,871,656 of NC_057814.1, read as the reverse complement.
AGCAATTTACAAAAGCTTGAAGGTCTCCTTCGTATATTTGGCAGTGGATTGTGTGGATGTTCAATCTTGTCCCTAGGGCACAGATCCAACGGACCACCTCTTCTTGTATCACCGTATCATATCAGTGTTGGTATCACTGGATATGCACTCCTCCACACCTTCTTGAGTAAGCAGGCAAAATTTATAGATTACACATTTAATGTATTCTTTTACTCACGTCGGCTTAGTATTGACTTTGGTGCACTGATCTTCTGTTCTAGTGCATGGTGTTAGGGTTCAATGCACGGACTAGTTCATCGAGGATTTAGTCTGACACGCCAAAGCGAACCACACGAAGGATGGGGTCGCTGTAGCTTGTCAACAATGGCTTCTTTGGGATCGCCACCCGGTTATCAACGATCATCATGTTTTCACGTATCCACCCTCCTTGATCTTATCTCCATAGAACTGACATAGAGTTTCAACTTTCAAGAGAGAGCTAGTTATTATTTTCCGAACCAGAGTGCAAAGCGCTCACACTTTTTTTGAGGATAAAGTGCCTCACACTATTAAGTTAATAGTACAAGATAATTTTCACGTAATCTTCAGAAAAGGGTGAAAATCTAAACACGTACATTGAAAAACAGGGCACCGCCGCCGAGTTGATCACCGACATGGACTTAACACAGTACTACGAAACAACTGAAAAGGCCATCGAGTAACATCATCGGCAGTACCCATCACTCCTAATCGATATGGCTACTTCGACTTCACTGATAACCACTAGCATTGTTCGCCACAGCAGGATGCACTCCTAGTCGTTATAACGGGGTGGTGCCCATCCACACAAGCAAATATGGGCGACTGGTTTTTCGCAGCAAGGATTTTTCTCCAAATTGGTATGGGAACTTCCCACTGAAAATTCCAACCCCAGAACAAGAGCTTATAGTGATTGGACGCTAGCTTCACATTCCATACCGCGGAATCGTAGATCTAGACAGTGAAAAACTTAACATGTGGATGCTTGGGTCTGCCTTGACTTTGAAGGGAGGAATTTCAGGAAACTTTTTATAATCTTCAGACATGTCTGTCTTGCCCTCCACTCCCACGATGTCCCTTTTTCCTGAAAGAACTATGTGGCGCTTTGGCTCATCGTATGATGTATTCGCTTCCTTATCTTTTTTTTTCTCGGTTTGGTAGACATGTCCTTCACATAGATAACCTGTGCCACATCATTGGCTAGGACGAACGGTTCGTCAGTGTACCCAAGATTGTTCAGATCCACTGTTGTCATTCCGTACCGTGGGTCTACCTGTACCCCGCCTCCTAACAGATTGACCCATTTGCACTTAAACAAAGGGACCTTAAAATCATGTCCCCAGAACAAGAGCTTATAGTGATTGGACGCTAGCTTCACATTCCATACCGCGGAACCGTAGATCTAGACAGTGGAAAACTTAACATGTGGACATGTTGGATTGGAAAAATAAAAAGTTCCAACGGTAGCTTCGGGTGTAACTCTCGTTGACATTGCCCCTTCTTTTTGAGGGTGACATTGCCCCTTCTTGCATCAAGTGTTCAGAGTTCAGACCGGGCTTTGACGTTTAGCAGGTTTGGAAAAATAGCCGGCAGAGGCAATAATTCCTGGACAGCATTGGATTGTTGCTCTTGGAGGCAACTGTCGGAGCATACCGTTGAACAACACGACTGCTGCTGGTAGCTAATTGCCGTACACGACGGTGTACGTACGGCGTTCATACTATTCAGAGCAACGAATCAAGTGTTTTTTTTTTCTAGATGAAGGTTACCTGCATGCTGCTGATCGATAATCACCGAAGATCATGTACCAGACCTTTTCAATTCTTACCTCAAGTACTACCTCCGTCTCAAAATAAATGTCTCGTCTTTAGTATAAAATTAAGTTAAGACACTTATTTTGGGATGAAGGAGATTGCATACTGCCCATAACGCTGAGTGCCCAGACACACACACATGGAACATTTGTGTTTTGCGTGTGCTGCATGCATTGTGCCGCCGTAAGGGAAGCTTTGGAGCCATGCGAGCGAGATGCCGTCCGGCAGGGCACCATGACCTCCTTAGGGTGTGCTATAGTAGTATAGTGCTGCCTTTTTAGGGCTTTTTTTGGGGCAGCCTTTATATTAGGTTTGGCAGGGTAAAAAGTCACACGAGTTGGTAGGATTACGGAGAATTAGGATCCAGCACTCAACCACGTGCACGTGCACCTAATCGAAAAGTTAATTGTATCGAATTCCATCAAGTTACGTATGTAGTTGAACGAGAACTAGCTTCAATGTTTTAATTGTGGATTCCACTTTTTAAACTTGAAGATTCGAGTATGCACACTTTTTACATGACTTGGCAGAATTCCTCCAGAACATCTCATTTAAACAAGCTTGCACAAGGTTTTATCCCTTTTCAATGCTATATAGATGCCACCTTCCTCAGTGGCGCATACAATGCAGTATATGGGGCGCGGGCCAACCTCTGTCTTCCTTCGCGACGGCCTCCATGTGCAATTGGTGTGCCGATCCCGCGTCAGCACGGGCCATTGTCGCCAATGCTTCCTCCAATGCTAGGCCGTGACCACTGACGTGCGTCTCGAAAATCACTAAACCTAGGCTACAATAAGGTTGGTTGTAATAGGGAGTATCATATACTACCTCCGGAATGCATAGTATCATAAGTTAATATCTTAGATTGCCATGCATTACACAAAATTAGTACAACACTAGCAAAAAAGCCCGTGCGTTGTAACGGGAGAGAAAACATAACACACGCTCTTAACTCAACAACCATCACTCAAGACCACAATAGGTCCATCTCTTTTATTTTTGCGAGGCATCATATTTGTGTTGCCGCTTATCCTCCTTCTCACTCTCGCCGGCGATGGCCTCGGTGTTCACACAAAACAATAAAAAAACGTGTGTTGAATATGGTTAATCCTAATGCGTCTCTCTCTCTCTCTCTCTCTCTCTCTCTCTCTCTCTCTTTCTCTCGCTCGCTCGCTTTCTCTCACTCTCGCGATGAGAAATCTGTTGTTTTCCCCTGCGACATTTTTCAGAGGTATGCATGTGTAGTTATCGATGTTTTCTTCTCCCTATATGGTTATAGTGGGGTGTTTATTTGCAATCTGGATCGCCGCCGGTATGAAAAAAAAGGATCTTGCGCTATAAATTATAAGTTTGCTTCCATAACAATATTTTAAAAATATTTAACAGGTTAAATTAACATCATATTTAGATTCCACACATTTTTCTAATAAAATTTCATATATAAAATGTTAAAATCGAAATTACGGTTTAAAAGATACAGATAATTTAGAAAATCATTTGGTTTGACTCAAATATATTCCAAAATAATATTTAAAAATACTTAACAGGTAAAAATAATCTCATATTCATATTCTACATATTTTTCTAATCAAATTTCATATATAACATGTTCAAATCGGAGTTACGGTTTAAAAGATGGATGATTATAAAAAGCATTTGTTTGACTTAAATATCATATGCGGATGAATTACCTAAGACATCAGGGGGGGGGGGGGTTTCGAAAAATGTAAAATAACGGTTCGGGTGTGACTTAAATCCGGATGGCGGGTTGATTTCAAGAAAAGACATGGACTTTTGTGTAAAATACGAAAATAACGATTCGTTTTAACTTAAAACAGGACTGCGGGTTTAATTCTTTGAAATAGAGGGACTTTTCTAAAAAATGCCATGACGGATGGAAAGAAACCCAATTTGCTTTATTATTAGGTAAAGATTTAATATGTCATGGTGTCATGATATGATACCACACCCTCTTTTTTCTCATTCAAAAAGTCTAGTTGACATGCATGATACCACTTATGATACTCCCATTACGACCAGCCTAAGAAGGGGGAGGAGTCATTTGGGCGGCTCTGGCCAATAACACGTCCTAGTCGGGGTTAACCAGCTTGCCTGCCGGTTCATGTGTTCTTTTTTTGCGAATATGCCGGTTCATGTGTGTACATGTCCGCGAGGAAGCCGATACCGATTCGAGATCTAACTCGGCGCACCATCTCGATACATGTCGAATTGAGTATTGTACATGGAGTATGACTTAAGAAAAAATTACCGTGCAAAGTATTTGGAAAATGACGGGAGCACATGTCTCTATGAGGAACAAACAGAAATGACAGAGACAACTATTTATTTACAATTTGGTGTGTTGTCTACGAACTAGCTAAGGGTGTCTCCAACGCTGACCCGCAAATGTTTCCGGTATATGTCCTTTTTTTATGTCCGGACGTGGTCCGTGGACATGATGCGGGAGTGAGCCATCCAATGCTAATTACAAAGTACAACCTCCGTCCTAATTTATTAGTCCCCTTTGTATTCTGTGTCAAAGTTTGACCTTAAATTTAACTAACAAAATTTTAATGCATGTCTAAAAATAATATAATTGGAAACTGTGTTCAAATACAAATCCAACGATATAATTTTTTGTGACATGCATTAATATATTTTTAGTTAAATTTATAGTCAAAATTTGTCACAAAATGCAAGGGGACAACCAGGACGGAGGTAGTATCCTGTTTGGAGGAGAAAAAGTAGGTGGGTCCATGCATGTGGTGGAATATTTGTGGTCTAGTGTCCGGTTGGGAGGAGAGAGGGGAGAGAGGGCCATGCATGTGCGGTTGGGAGGAGAGAGAAGAGGGGGGTCATGCATATGATTGGTCAAGTGTATGTCCGGACTCCAGCAAAGGCCCCCCCCCACACACACACACACACCGGTTTGTCTTTTGGATACCAGAATTCGTACGTCCGAACTGCTAAGCAGACATATACAGATCCCCGTTGGATGACAAAAGTGGTCTGGACACTGTGGTCCTAATATATAGTGGAGATTTGAGGGTCCGCTTTGAAGATGTCCTAAGAGAAAGATTGTGGTAAACCTTTAATTGGAGACTTGGCGGCTGAAAAGTATGAAATTAGCCATGTGAATCAAGGGTCAACTTAATTACTCTTCGTTACTATAAACTGTAGTTGCGTCATGATTCATGCGTATGGGTCATCTCTAGCTACTAGTAGTTGTTATATGTTTAACATTCTGCCTACGTACACTACCTAACGTTTCCTTTAATTGTCCTATATTGATTATAGTTTGTGTAGTATATCAATTAATTTCCCATACATTCGCTGACGCGTACTAATCAAGCGCGGGATCAACATAGATCCCTTTTGGAATGCAGAAAGAGAAATGGTCCGTACACATAGATGAATGAATGATCTGAATTCCTGATCTATAAGTCCATGGTAGTTAGTTTCAAAAGGAAAAAAGTCCATGGTAGTTAAAAAAGTGGGCACCGTCTTTGGTTACCACGAGCATGACTGCAAATATTACTACCACGGTGCTTGATAATCAAAACACCGGGCATTGACTTTAATTAATCTTTAGCACCCCACTTGATTAGATTAATAGTCTTCTTACATGCACAATGGCTAACAAGACCAATACACACATGTTCCTTCCTCGCGGTCGGCTAGCATATATAGCTCGTCAAGTTAGCTAGTCTCATCGATTGTGATGGCCATGACTGATGAATAGTAGATAGATAGACCTGGGAATGGAATGGCTAGCCGCGTAACGTGTGTCCACTGGAAACATCGAATATATTTGACGTGCTACGTGCATGCATGTGTAAGTAAGCAAGCGTGTCCGTACGCACATCTGTATGGTGCACATATATCTTACGTTTGAGTGGTTGGGCCTTGCCTGATTCGTGGGAACGGTCTCAAGACTCGATGCTAATATACAATTCAAATATTTTGCTTGCTTCTGCACGCGCACATGCACTCGCCATGAAATTCAAATGGTCGTTCGTAGGGAGACAGGTGTACGTACCGTATACTTCCATGTGGACCGTTTCAGCAGCAACAATTCAATGCAACGATCCTCATGGTACGATTCCCGTCATAACTACTGATCCCCATTCTAGTTTCATCTTGATTGTTGCTTACGGGATGGAAGAACACCTTCCTATTAAATTCATTCTCCAGTAAGTTAAAACGATGAAAAAGGACAGACAATATATGTCAATACTTATCCACACGTCCAGAATTTTTAGTCCTTAATTAAACATGTGATCGAGGTAGGCTGCAAAATCCTTTTTAACACTGCGTTGGCAGAGTGTTAAACTTGAGACCTTTTGGCTTCCTTACCATATTGAATTCATGCACCAGTCATCTCATACAAAAGTATGAACTAATGAAGAAACGGATAATATATTTCAACACTTCAGACCTTTGCACCCTGAGGTACACGCAGTTAATTATTGCAAAGTTCAACAATGTCTAGAAACTAAAAGAGAAATTTTAAAAGGCGGTAGGCTATTAACACACATTGAGAATTCGTGTGTAACCCGGTTTTAAAAAAGTACTCGTGTGTAATGAAGTTTATTGCTAAATCTTCATCTATGTTGGGACGTACATATTCAGGTGGGTAGTCGCTCCCCCATATCCTTCAAGTGTGCAATGTTTCTGAAGGTTTTTCAAGAAATAACCTATTGATTTAGTGTTCGGTGTCAATTCATGTTTTCTACTGTTTTTACTTAAGAAAAAATCATCGGACCCCAAAATATTACGGAAAAAATCAGAGGATGTCAAGAGGCCTAATGGAATGAATGATGTAGTCCACTAGTAGAAAAGGGGGCTTTAACGACCCTTTAGTCCCGGTTCTTACACGAACCGAGACTAAAGGCCGTCCACGTGGACGCAGCCTGGAGCTCCACCTTTAGTCCCGGTTGGTGTTACCAACCGGGACTAAAGGAAATTTTATGATTTTTTTTTTGAAATTTTTTTTACTTTTTTTTATTTTTAAATTTCTGAATTATTTTAACCTTTAATCTCTAATCACCACCCCTCATCACCGCTCAATTTATCATCTAATCTCTAATCACCCCTCATCATTCCAAATCATCTAACTTCCGGAACGGTCACCCATCCTCTCACTACTCCAGCCTGAGCACGCTTAACTTCCGGGTTCTATTCTCCCTCGTTTCCAAGTCTACACTTGTTGTTTTCCTGACAATAGTAAGATGTCAATTCTATTAACCCTCAGGAATTTAGCTTGAGCATGAAGTGACACATGTCACTGTTTGAGTTTGAAACTATTGTTTTAAAAAACAATAACTATTTAGTAACAGTAATATTTCTGAAATAATTAGTTTGACCATTGTTTGACCATAGTTTGACCACAGTTTGACCAGATTTGACCAAAATTCAAAAAAACTGAAATAATTATTTAGTAATACTAATATTCTAGAATAATTAGTTTGACCATTGTTTGACCACAGTTTGACCACAATTTGAATTTTTTTGAATCTCCAGATCTTAAAAGCCCCGTAACTTTTTTTCTGTTAGGTTTTTGAGGATTTTGAAAATGTTTAACGGGGTTCCCCTGTTAAATTCGGATGTAACATTTCAGCTATAGCTTGATGTATATGTTCTACCTCTGACTAATTAAATTGAGTCTTCATACGGCGTCCGCTCTATGTACGTGCGTATATATGAACGAACGTAGGCCATGTGCAATGTTAGTAGTTGTCAAATCAAGCGACACGGAGGGCAGCAGAAAATAAATGCCGCGACGTTGAGCAGGCTTAAATTTCACATACGAAATGGACGACATCTTTGTTTTTTTGTCAAACGGGTGAACTGTTCATATGTATGCCTGTGGGAAGCGACCCAGACAAATCGATTAATAGCGTGAGCTCGACAGGTCGACTCATATACATGTGATATATATTATCTTGTGTGTGAAGGAATTATGTATATGAATACTATAGTTGACTGTCTCTCGTGGACATGGACACAGGCCAACTTAATTTTTATCGAATTTGGGCTTGTTCCTCTTGATTCTTCCGGGACGTGACGTGGCAACCTTTCTGAGAGCAAGTTAAGTGAGCATGGATGTTTGACTAGACTAGGTCAGTAAGTCAGCCATCTCTCTCTCTCTCTCTCTCTCTCTCTCTCTCTCTCTCCTCATCCCACATGCTGGCATGCAGACCGGGTAATTGCACATTCTGCATGATTTTGATTGATATTTTCAACCTATAGCACACTATAATTCGCGTATTACATGCGTGCGTCCTTAATCTGCCATCCATCAAGCTCTCTCGTCACACAACTTAACCAATAGTACTAGCAATTATTGGTTCTTTTCTTCACAGCTGATAATCTTGGTGCTAACATTTTTCTCTCCTCTCTTGTACTGCGCAGAGGCAACACCTAAGCGAATGCTTCAGCTGATGGGCACCAAGGGAATCTGCATACTTAACTTCACATTATTGGCCGTGACAACCATGAATAAGTGTGCGTACATTGAACAGTAATAATCTATTAACAAATCCATGGGAAGCAAAGCTTGCTCAAAGTAATTATCTTGCTTGCTTACCATCATTCGTACATGCATATGGTATATAGCTAGGTTCTCAAGCTAGCTAGAAGCTTCATTTTTGTCATCTTATTAGCTTGTATGTTAGGTGACATACACCAGACTCTGCCGAAGTTTAGAGTCATATACACGCTGCCGTGTATTGACTGTCGTGTCATTGCCCGTCACGCTGACAGCAAGACGCATCAGAAGAAGCAACAGCCGGCGGCGGGCTGTGACCTGACCCTGTCCATCGGCAGGTGCGAGGAGCAGGCGGCGAGCAGCGACAACGACGGTTCGAGCTCGACCACCGAGGAGGCTGCTGCGCCTGCGAGGGAACGAGGAGCCGTCGACCACCGCCGCTCCGCCGCAGCCACCACCGGTCTGAAACTTGATCTGAACCTCGGCCTCGCCGCTCGTCATTTCACTCCAGGAGCCGTCACGGGCCGGGCTGTCTCGTGATAAACAGTTTGGGCCGCAGATGCGTTCGGGACGGTCGTAGTCACGAACTGTGGTACAATGTGATGTGATTGGACCACTGTGGATTTGGCTGTGAGACAAGTGGGCGTAGGGAATGAGCAAAGAACACTGGAGCCACGAGGAAAAAAAGGATTCCTTGACGCCGACTATTCGCCCGGCCGGCCGCGATGATTTCCTGCAGATTCTTCCGGCGACAAACTCCAGAAAAGTTATGGCTGCCACCCAGGCTAGGCACCTCCTCTTTGACATTGCACCAAGCAAAAAAAAAGTTATGTGTGGATCTGATGAAATTGTGCGTCAATTAGGGCATCTCCAACGCCGACCCGTAAATCTCCCATAACCGTCCAGACGGATCGCGGAAGTCATCCAACGCAGACATGTATCAGTCCACGGAGAGGTACGGATGCGATTTCTCCCGTAAACCGGAGACAAACGTGGGGGAGGTTTGTGGGAGTCCGGACATGCAAAACGTCACTCTCCACCACCCACCCAAAAGGAAGGCCGAGCCCGCGCTTTTGTAGCACCCCGCACTGTTTCCGCGCCAAAATCCCCCACTCTCCTCTTCCACTCCCCGCCGCTCTCCGCTCAATTCCCGCTCTTTTCTCCCACCCTCTCATTCCCTCCGCTGCTGACGCATGGAACCGTCAAACCTATCGGAGATGGAGGCGCGGAGGTGCCGGAGGATCCGAGCATCACGCTCGCTCGGAAGATCAGCTCGAAGACGCGGCAAAATCGCCACATCAAAGTGAAGGTCACAAAGGAGGAGAAGATGAGGAAACGTCTGGCCGCCGGTGGGCCTGGTGGTGGCGATGGGCATGGTGGACAGGTCCGACGGGGTGGGAGGTGAGGCCGTGGTGGACGCCACCAGGCGTGGCTACAGTACTGACAGCGTCGTGGCCGAAGCCTTACAAGCCTCCGCGCTACTACGCCGCCAAGCAGATAGGTGCAAGCCCCGCCGGTACGGTTCCTTACATCGACGATGTTAACACGGCGCCGCTCTTCTCGGAGTATTCTTCGCCATCCCTCGTCCGTGCGAGGACGGCGGGCGGAGAGCAGATGGGTGCCCGCACGTTGTTTGTTGCATATTGCCAAGAGCGGGGGAGCCGACGTACGACACGGATAGAGAGATGCTCGATATCATCCACGACAGAGGTGAGGGAGAAGGAGGGGGATATGAGGACGGGCAGGTGGAAGACTCGGATCCCACCAAGTACGACAACTACCAGCAGCAGCAGTCCTACACCCAAACGGACACGTAGCAGTCCTACACCCAGATCGGCGATCGCACACAACAACAACAACATTGGGCCGCTGGAGAGCAGCATCCGGAGGAGGGGGGAGGAGGAGGACGGCGAGGACGTTGATCCAGATGATACAGCCGGCGATCCGAAGAAGAAGGGTAGAGGAGAAAGTTTCAACATGCGGGAGGACGAGCTGCTGTGCAACGCATGGTTGGCCACAAGCCTTGATCCTGTCCAAGGGACATAGCAAAAGGACACAACCTTTTGAAAGAACATTCACATATGATTCCATGAGCACAAACATTTTGCGCCCTACTCCGACGCGTTGATCCGCAACCGTGAGTGGAAGTCCCTCAACCAGGGCCGTATGTCAGCAGGTGCAACCGGAGCGGTTGAACAGGGCCCCAAAAATTGGAGGGCCCCCGGCTGCAGGTAATTGTAGGGTGTTAAACAGAGCATTAATTGGAGTAAAAAAATGATGGAAATGTTGGACCCCAAGGCAGCTGCTTCTCCCTCCAATCCATCACCTCTCTCTCTCTCTCTCTCTCTCTCTCCAAATGCATTGCTGCTATTCCAAAAAATCAATTTCACAGGCCCCAAATTAACTCATGGACCCATCGTTTCCTCCCCATCTTGATTCTTTTCCAATTCTCCTCCGGACTAATGGTTGACGATTTCCCAAAAGAAAGGCATTAGTGGCAGCAAACTGGCGTGGTCATGTACTCCAATCTTATATATATTGGGGAGTTCTTCTCTCAATTCTCATGTGCTCTTGTGCATCATTTAGAACCCTGTAGCGATTGGAGTTGCCCCTTGAACTGCTTTGTCGCTGACCTACAATGAACCATCCGAGCTTCATTTGCAGTCTCCTATGATCTAAAACTACAGAGTCCTGGTAAGGTTGTGGCAGTTCTCGGCACCCTATTCTTTTATTAGTTTATAAGTAGACTAGTACATCCAGTGGTGTAATTCTTTCTTTAACCTGTGCATCTGGTGGTGTAATTCTACATGAACATTATATTGCTGCAATGAGAACACACTATACATTTTAATCCGCCCTTTCAAATGTCGGGGCCTAAATTTTGATTCGCACAAGGCCTCTGATTTTCTAGTTACGGCCCTGCCCTCAACCATCAATGGTAAACCATCCAAGAGGCCGTCTCCAAGTATTGCGGGCACTTGAAGCAACTCATCGCATGGTGGTCTAGCGGTGCACAAACCACCGAGCAAGTAAGTTGATCACTAGCCGAATATTCTTTAGTTTTGTTTATCACTAGCTGAAGATGCTCTAGTTTTGTTGATCACTAGCCGGAGATGGTCTAGTTTTGTTGCTCACTAGACAGATATGCATTGTTTCACTTTTGAAGCCCACTCGTGCTTGTGTGGTGTACAAGAAGTTGGAGAAGAAGTCCTTCACCGTCATGCATCGTTGGTTGAAGTTGAATAGGCAGCCAAAGTGGAACATTTTCATTGCCAAGACTGCCGCCCAAGCAAATGAAGAAGAAACCGGTGACCCTATCAACCCAGCCCAAGAACCGCTGAAGAAGGTTAGAAGAAATCTGCGGGGCAAGAAGTGGGAGGATGAGAGGGCGAACTGAGAAGGTGGGGCGGCCAAGCTAACGGAGAGGTCCAAGGAGATCTTGGCGAAGAGGAAGAGGCATGCGTGAGGCGCTCAGACATCAAGGAGGGCGAAAGGCATAGAGCTTCAAGCAGTTGATGGATGCGGCGGAGAAGAAGATCAAGCTCGAATAGAGGAGGATCATGATCGAGGAGAAGAAGGCCATGCCCTGCCCGAGGAAAACAGGGTGAAGATCGCCCCCAATGCGGAGGACGCCAAGATGTTGACCTTGAATATCGGCTCTTTGGATGCCGACGCAAGAATTACCGTGCAATCCGTCCGCTACGAGATGGTAGAGTGACAGAAAGATCAGTTGGCGGCGGCGCAAGATGAGGACGCGGGAGAGGCGGAAGTGGACGCAGACGCGGAGGCTGCCTACACAGCGGCGACAGCACCTCCTTGATCGAGAAGCATCTTGCTGGGATGGCCGAGTCCGGCAGGGCTGAAATGCACGGACTGCCGGACTGATGTTCTTTGAATTCAGACATGTAAAAACTAAGCATATTTGCCTTCTTTTGATTGTGATGGGGGATGCGATCCGGCGCGTTGTATGGACCGGCATAAATTTGAATTTAAATTTACTGGCGGACAAATGCGGCTATGGTTGAATGACACCCTACCACGTCTTTGTTCGTGGACTGGTCCCTCTTATCCGCAGACGAATACATCGTTTTTTAGGGGTTACCGTTGAAGATGCCCTTATGGCACCTCGATGGACGCGAGGGTCCAAATCCTGCCCGTTTTCAGTGATTCCCTTCCGTATATGTCGCTGTGCTATTCAGCCGCACGGATTCAGCTGGATGGGAGGCAAGCGCTTAGCTACAAGCCTACAAGCGTTGTTGGATATACTCCACGTACAAAAATATTTTTATTTTCTTATATTTTTCTCAAGCGCCTAAGCAGGCGCCTTGCATTGCATTGGACATAGACTTAGAGAAGGCGATCTTAATCGACTGTCCCTTCAAAAAAGGTTTTAATAGAATAAGTAACTCGCCAGAAATTTAGTTCGAACCGTCAAAGGGGATTGTACGGGGAAAATCGCCTCGAGCTCCCGCGACGCGCATCACAGGAGTAATCCTAGCGCCGCCACCGCCGGGAACCCCTACTCCCCTTCTCCTCTCCCTCGCCGTCGCCAGAGGGCGTGGCCTGGCAAAGCCCGGTAGACGCCAGCGCCGGCGGGTCAGTTTCTTCGTCCTCGCTTGGTGGCAGCTGGTGCGGCACGGCGCGGCGCGAGCGAGTGGTGCAGCGACGCATATTTGGTGCTCTGGGCGCCGTGTTCACAGTGGAGGCTCCTTGACCACGAGCAGGGGATGAAACTGGGCTACCGAGGGTTCATTAAGCTCACGAGCAACGAGCTTTTGGTCCAGCCCTAATGGTGAACTTTAACTTCCCATGCCAAATCATAGAAAAATTCCAACTCCAAACTTAATAATTCCGTGATTGGGTGTTCGTCTCGCATTCCGTCACATGGAACCGAATCCCTAGGCCTAAGAAAAAGTTGCCATGCGCTCACATAATGGGTTGGGAAAGAAAATCTTTGAAGGGTAACTTTGGGTCTATGTCTGCTTGACTTTGCCAATTCGTTCATCAAATGTTCAAAGTTCAAACAGGGCTCTGACGCTTCTGGCAGGTTTGAAAAGAATAACCGGCAGAGGCAATAATTCCCGGAGAGCTTTGGATGGTTGCTCTCTGAGGCAACTGTCACAGCATGCCGTTGAAAAACACAGCAGAGTACCTTACACGATGGTGTGCGTGGAAAAAATATAGGACGCTGATAACGCCTACACGTATGGGCATTAAAAGGTCTGGTCACACGTTTTGTGTGTTGTCTAAGAGAACCAGCCCATACGCCTATGCGTGGGCAAAACAAGTAATGCCCACATGCCTTTTTTTGCCTCGCGGTCCCTCCCATATATCTACGTGTGGGCGAAATAGACAACGCCCACACGCCCGTACGCTAGGCCTCCTACCTCATGGTCCCGCACGCCCCGCGTGACAGTCATCACGCGTTCCCGCAGTTGCCATGGTCCCGGACCCTCTTCCATGTTCGTTTAACTGCAGTTGCCATGTTGCTGAATTATAGTTGCCATGTCGGACAACTACAGTTGCCATGCTTGCTCAACTGCAGTTTCCATCTAAGGTCAAGTGCCAGATGCCATTTTTGGACAACTGCAGCTGTTGCCATGTGTGGTATGGTCTACTACTGTTGCCATGATTTGAAAACTTTAGGAGTTGCCACCTACTAACACTAGGCAGTTGCCATGTAGTACTACAAAAATACATGGCAAAATAACATGTTCGGGTAAAGAGAGAGTTGCCATCTGCTTACAAGCACACTAGGGGCAGTTGCCCTGTACCCTGCAAAACACATGGCAACTGACAGCTTTCGGTGTGGGAGAGGAGACGGGCGTGTGGGCGCAGTGGTATCTTTAGGAGTTGCCATCTACTAAACACTAGGCAGTTGCCATGTAGCACTACAAAAAGACATGGCAAAATAACATGTTCGGGTAAAGAGAGAGTTGCCATCTGCTTACAAGCATACTAGGGCAGTTGTCATGTACCCTGCAAAACACATGGCAACTGATAGCTTTGGGTGTGGGAGAGGAGATGGGCATGTGGGCGAACTGATAAACACCCACACACCACCCCCTCTGCGTGCGTTGAAAACTGGCGTTTGGGCGAACTGCTAAACGCCCACACACCAGCACCTCCGCGTGTGGAAACAGACGTGTGGGCGACCGGATGAGTGCCCACACACCAGCCCAATCCTACGTGGCATAAAAAGTCTGGCAAAACATGCCATGATTCGTGAAAACTCAAACCGACGTTGATCCATGCATGTGGGCGAGATGCAAATGCCCACCCGTGTGGGAGTTAGTGTTGCGAAAATATATTGAGAGCAACTAATCAAGTGAAAAGTTCTGGTTGAAGGTTACTCACATGCAGCTGATATTCACTGGAAATTATACTGCAAACCTTTTCATTTCCTATCTCTTACGTACTAGTCCCTATGTGACACTGCATATTTCAAAAAAGTGCTGTCTCGATAACGTACGGGCATCCACATGTATCACGTGGTTGAAAAAGAATTAGCGCTAGTTGATTATTCACAGAAAAAAAAAAAAGAGGATCGGCTAGTTGAATGTTTCGTGAGGCAGCAACGCTAAGTGCACACACAAGCATGGCCGGAGCGTTTGTGCTTTGCGTGTGTTGCATGCATTGCGGCGCCGTGGATGCTTTGGAGTTTTAGTTTCCCTGAAAAGGAAAGGAAATGCGAGCGAGACGATGCCGTCCGGCAGGGAACCACGAACTGGGGTGCTGCCTTTTTAGGGCTTTTTGGACGGAGCATACTTTTCCACTTGGTTCGGCAGGATAAAAAGTCACCCGAGTTGGTAGCATTGGGAATTCGTATCCAACACAAACCCTCGTGCACGTGCACCTAATCGATCGAAAAGTTTGGATATATCGAAATCCGATAAGTTAAGTGCTCCCTTCGTAAAGAAATATATGATCGTTTAGATCACTGCTTCTAAACAATCCTATATTTCTTTACGGAAGGAGTACGTACGCACATGCTCAAACTCCCAAGGCGATAGTTTTTTTCCTTACTTGCGAGCTACTCCTAGACATCTAGGATTTTCACGTCCTCATTAGAGCCGCCGCCGATCTGTCAGGGCCTTAGAGTCATGGAGGCCTGGTGGACATCGGTCCTTGTGGACGGGAGGACTCCTGATTCGGTTTTTAGGTGTTCTTTTTAGTTTGTTTAAAATTTATGTCCTGCTCAAGAAGCGAGGCGGCGGCTCCATAGAAATGGAATAAAATTTTCACACCAAGCCCATGTTCTGGCTATTGAATAGTTTCAGTAGTTGTTTACTAATTCTAATGCATTCACCTACGTATCCCATTTGGAACGCTAGAAATATATTATATTGAACGCACGTAGGCGATAATGTGGATCAACACGGCATGCGGAGAGACAAGTACATAGTTTGATAATCCTAAATTCCATCCTGATTTTTAAAATAATAAGACGATGCATGTGCGTTGCAATGGAGTATAAATATTCTACTACATTAGCTTATGATTTGCCTGTCCATATTAATGCGATTGTGTAAATAAATGTTTATCAAATTCTGCCCGTGATTTACCTTATATTTTAATGAGAAGTTTGATAAGTAAATTGGAATTGGTTCAAGAGATAAGTAAATTAAGGTGATTAATTATCATACAGAAAATGTTGGATGAAGGGGTGATGGAAAAAAAAGTGAAACATGGAAGCTTATATTTTTCTAAGTAGTATAGAGATAGAGAAGTCTTCATGATAGTTCAAGAAGCGGCACCGTCTTTGATTAGTTTCAAACAGTAATACTCCCTCCGATCCTTATTACTTATCGCTCAAACAGATGTATTCGGATGTATTTCAGTGTTACTATATGCCACTTCTTTCGTCTTTGAAAAAAATGCCTATATATTTCATGTGAAGTCACCCGCAAAACAAATATCCTGTGAAGTCAAATGGTGGGACCAAGTTTCTTGAAAAAGGTATTGACTAGTATGGTATCAAATTAATAACATTAGATACACAACAATATTTATTTATGTACCATAACTATCTGGTATTGTAGTTGTTACTAAGTTCAGAGGTTTTCCTACAATTTCGTCAAACTATCCCCGTTTGATTTCTGACAAAATTTATAGGCCTTTTTTTTCAGAAACGGAGGGAGTACTTGTTATTCAAAACACCAGCACTGACTTTAACCTCTACTAGCTACACTTAGCTGCCCGACTTGATTAGATTAGTCTTGCACGCAGAAAAGCTGGCAAGACTAGTCTACACATGTTCCTTCCTCGGCTAGCATACGTAGGTCGTCGAAGTTAGCTATTGTCTCATTGATCGTGATGGCCATGGCCATGAATAGTACTCCTAACTTTTTTACTAACTTTAGTATTCCCTCTGTTTTAAAATAAATGTCTTATATTTTGGGACGGATGGAGTACAAAATTATACCAAGGTTAAGGCACTTATTTTGGGATGAAGGGAGTAGATAGATAGACGCATCGCATTTTAGTTTTTTTTATGTGGCTTGCTATAAATACATCCATATATAGCGTGTGTCCACTGGAAACGTCCAATATGTTCGACATATGTGCATGCATGCCCAAGTAAGCGTGTCCGTACGCACATCTGTATGGCATATATTTATCTTACGTTCCAGAGGTTGAGCTTTGTCAAACTCTTCGAACGGTCTCGATGACTAATATGAAACGGAGGGAGTACAATTCAAACCTCTTGCTTGATTGCGTGCGTACGTACGTACTGCATGCGCTATGCCATGAAATTCAAATTGTCATTTCTCCGGCGACAAGTGTGTGTACATACGCATCCATCCCATCGTAACCACTAATCACCGTTCCCATCTCGATCGAATGTGCGTTAGACAACGCCACAACGGCAGTACATCTTCGGGAATTTGCACCTGAGGTACAGAACTATTTCTATTTACTTTCTACGGAAAGACCATATATTAAGTAGCACCAATCTTTACAGAAATATCCTTGCAGACATAAAAAAAATACATAAGTCCTTGGGGCCTCCGTCTCAGAAAAAAAACTTGTTGAAACCAAGGTGCTTGTACATACATATTTGTGCTGATCGTTTCAGTAACAAAAGCTCAGCGGCAAAGCTCCTCACGGTAAAGGTTCCCATCGGAGCCATTGATCCTCATTCCAGTCCCATCTCTAATGTTGGCTGGAGAGTGGAAAGACATCCCCCAGTCTTTGCATCTAGAGATACACACAACCAATTATTACAAAGTTCAGCAAGTCTCGAAACTACAAGAGAAAATTTCAAGAAGCAATAGGCTACTAACACATTCAGAACTCACATGTAACAAAGTTTACTGTTAAGATACTGCAACATGGACTAGCATGACAACCACCTGATAATTATAGGAATAAGAACATAGATTGCAAACAGTTTAACAATTTCTTCTTATAAATAGCAGTACATTGTATGCTTTTCTTAAAGAGTAACATAGATTACTAACACCAACAAAAATATGTGTGCATAGCATCCTGGGATCCGCTGAAGTTAATTACCAAACAAGTGCCGATTCCCATCTCGAATGTAGTACATTTAATCAACTACATAGGGATAGCTCGGTGTAAAAACAATGTAGACAACATATTAGTACAAAAGCCTATTTTAAATCCCAACTTATAGTTATAGGTCCAATTTAACAATGCTAGCCTAGTTTTAGATAGTGGCAGTTAGTTCTATCTTAGCATTTCTTAAAAGATGAAAAAAAAACTCATATAGTATGCAGGAAATGCAAATTACAATGTGCGCGATTTCATGTCATGTGCAAGAACATGGGGAGGTGAATAAATTCCTATTGAACATTTGTATATGAAAGTTATATTGGTATTCCTTTTGGTTGAATTTTTGTTGGTTCTCCATTCTAGCATCCTCCGCACTCATGAGCTGTTAGATTCTAGAACTTCAAACATGCAAACCCACCCAATTAGCGGTTTAAGGTTTTAAAACAATTTAATAGTGAATGCTATAAAGGTGAAACATGCTAAATATCACCACCCAACAAAATCATCTATGTTTTATATAACTAAAACAAAAAATGAAAATGAATTTGTAGGTTATTGTTTCATAGCATTCTGTAGAAAATGAATATTTTCACTTTTAAGGCCTAGAATAATAAAATTATTTTTCCAACCAAATCTAGGGTTGATCGCTAACACTTTTAGAAAGTTTAAGGTATAATTAAGACATTTTCATGGAATAGGGTTGAAGCTAGAGCATGCACAACTATCCAAATATTGAATATAGAATTTTTGCTATAATGTTAACATGTAAAAGACTCTCCCATTTCCCAAATTATGCAACAGGGGAAGGCATATCGAACATGGAAAAGGCAATACAAAATTGCTTATTCTCCACATCGCACCTAGCAAAAAATTTTACCAAAGTTTTAGGATGTCTAAATTCTTTGACATTACATAAATAGTTGTATTTTATAGTGATTTTGTGAGGGTTATCATTTTGTACCACTCTTTACATCCATGAAGTTTTTCATATTTTTAGAAGTCTCAAAATAAAATCATTTTTTAAAACAGAACTAGGGTTCATTTTAATAGGTTTAGAAAACTTAAGGTTTAATTTAGATAATTGCATAGTTTGGGTTTGAAGTCAGATCAGGCACACAAACTCAGTGTTCAAAATAGACTTTTCTCTTTATACTTGGCGTGTTAAATACTCTCATGTTCCATCCTTACGCAAGAGAGAAGGACGTAAACAACACTGAAAATCAGCACAATATTTTATTGATGAAAAGCAACACGAACTTGATTAATGTATAGATCCAAGTGGTTATATTCATTAAACATATTTAAAAAAGTATATGCTCCATCCCACAATATGCGTTTCCTTTTTTGTGTGTGGGGGAATGCAATATACACGCATACACTCACATAGAATCTTTTTTACATTTTTCGTTCATCTAGATGACCGAGTAGGCAAAAAAATGCACTTCGACACAATCTCATGAATTAATTAATGTTTGAAAAATTATACTCTTTTTTGGGGGAAACACTCCTAGCATGCTACATCTAGATTGCTAGGGAAAGAATTTCAAAAGGCTGTGTCATTGTCCCTATCTATATTCTAAACTGAGATATCAACGGTTGCAAGCTTTTTCTCTTTTTTCCTGCCCTAAGAATGTGGTCCCAAAGTCCACAATTCATTTCCCATACGTAGAGAATGCTTCATTTTCTTCAATAGTGATGTCCCTAGCTTTGCTAGGTGCATTAATGTTGATAGGTAATCACAAACTGCTACCTTGACTTGATGGTGTTTTATCCTGTAAGGTTCCAACGGTAGCCACATATATAAACCGTCGACTAAAAATCCCATGAGGACAGGAGAATTCTGCAGCATAGTTGATCTAATCCATGGAACTATTCCAGCCATGTAACTATGCGACTTTGCCAAGCCAAATATGTGCCCCTCTTACACATACATTTTTTTATAAGGAGGTCAATCCTCTTACACATACATATCATGGCACTCGTATATACACATTTATATACGTTAATAATTCATATACGTCTAGCTAACCATCACTTTTCTCCAATTAATACAAGGCAACTAATGGAGTTAGGAACTTGAACTCTACATATGCTTCTTCAAATTGAATTTTCCAAACGAATAAAGCCATTTCCACATGCATTCACACACGCTTTTCTCATGGAAGTGTAAGATTCCATCAATGGCCATATATATGGAATTCACTATGAGCATTCGGTTTCCCATTTCCCTGGAGAAATCCGAGCATTTCCTGCAGAGAGTTGAATTGGCTCTTAAGCATTTCAGCTATAGCTTGATGTACTAACTCGGTGAGACTTTGACTGAATTAAGTCCGCGTACGCAGTGTGCTCTACATATGTAGTATGTGTCAAGCAACGTAGGCCATACACAAAAAAAAGGAACGTAGGCCATACGTACGTTGCTTTATAAAATGGTTTTCTCGAGTAATTTTGTCAAACCTAGCGACACCGATAGTGACGGATCATCAATAATCCCGCGACGTTGAACAAAGCTTAAATTTCACATGCGAAGTGGACAACGTGTTGGTTTTCTTTTGTCAAACGGTGAACTGTTCATAAGCATGCCTTTCACTGTGCAGGGAAGAGACCCGGACAAATCAATTAATATTCTGAGCTTGATGGGTCGACGCATATATATGTGATATATACCTATATACCTTATATTCGAAAGAATTTCTAGTACTACTTGGCTGTCTCTCATGGATGTGGACAGGCCAACTTTTTCTCGAATTTGGGCTCGTTCCCCTTGATTCTTCCTGGCCTCTGTTCTCTAGGCAGCTACCTAAGTTAAGTGAGCATAGATGTTTGACTGGACTAGGTCAGCAAAGTCAGCCTTCTCTCTCTCTCTCTCTCTCTCTCTCTCTCTCTCTCTCTCTCTCTCTCTCTCGGATCCACACATTCCATACATCCGCCCTATATAGTACGGTGGTATTTTAGAAATAGTATTTGAGCTTCGAGTTCATCATTGTTTGGCCAAACCAAAACTCTCTCTCTCTCTCTCTCTCTCTCTCTCTCTCTCTCTCTCTCCATATATATATTGGAACTTGGAGAAGCATCATCAGCTCTGCTCAGCTGTGTGTACCGGAAGCTTGGGTTCGGGATCGGTCGGATTGAGTTGAAAGCCGGGCTCTAGCTAGCTGCACGGAGAGGACGATAAAGCATGAGAGGATTTGAGAGGAGAGGCGTCCGGCAGTACAACCGGTCCGACGAGCCGCGGATGCGGTGGACCGAGGAGCTGCACCGGCAGTTCATCGAAGCTGTCGATTGCCTCGGCGGCCAGGATGGTGAGTTCTTGCTTATTGCGTCACAGATATAGATGATGTTTCCCCCCTCCCTCTCCCGTCTAATTGCACATTTCACATGCACGGATGATCACTGAAAAAAATAGCGCGCTATAGCATCGCTAATAGCACGCTATAGCGTATTGAGAATTCCCTCGCTAAACATATTAGTGTACAATGTCTCGCTAATAGCACGCTATAGCGCGATATAGCACGCTAATAGCGTATTTTGAGGTCGGCGTTATTTTTCTATAGCGCGCTATTTTTTCATTGCGGATGATATTTATGTATGTATGAAATTTGACGTGATTTGAACTGCTAGACGATCGACTTGTTAAAAATCGTGCTTTTTTTTGTATGGGTCGATTTATTATGGGTAGTCCTCTCTTCATTACTAGTATACTTGCTTTAGTTGTGCCATAGGTTAGGCCGGAGTTCGTTCAAGTTCATGGAAGAAAAGAAAGGTGAGAAAACCCCATGTGATATGCATGCATCATGAACAAGATGAGATTTCCCCACTCTGTCCCACCTTTATTGGCTGACTGAATTATTTGTTGCTCAAGAACGTCACTAATTCGTTGTGTAAACGATGTTTAACACCTTCGTAGAGTAATCTCTACGATTACTTTTGCAATAAATGGCCGCTCGCCTGTCAAAGAAAAATATATCTTTGGATTAACCTTTCCTAATCCTACCTACAGAAGACAATAGTGATTCGTAAGCGTGTGTATCCTTAATCCGGAATTCATCGTGCTAGCTCTCTCTCTCTCTCTCTTGATCAGAATTTAATCAAGAGTAGCAATTCTTTCTTGCGTACGGCTGGCCGTCTCGTATTGACACTATCTTAATCATCTGCAGAGGCAACGCCGAAGAGAATTCTTCAGCTGATGGGCGCCAAGGAAGTCAGCATATCTCACGTCAAGAGCCATCTCCAGATGTACAGATCAAGCTCTAGCAACACCACCTGCAACGGTCCACCCAATGCGTCCGTGGATCGCCGTGGAGGCCACCGTGTCGTTGACGAACCACGGAATGGCCACAGGAACGGAAATCACATGGGGGCGGCTTCGGAGAGGATCGACGATGCTTCTTCTTACCCCGTGCCTTCCCATGGCCACCGCTCGTCGACGCCGTACCAAATGTGAGTACCAAAATTGGTTGCTAATTCAGTTCTTTAACTGTAGCTAGTGTTCGTATGTGTAACCGATCAAGTTGTTAATCAAACGTGCTGGTTTTTCAGACCGTCGATCGAAGAAGTTTTCAGGAGCTGGGAGCAGAGTAGAGGGAGGCTGCCATGGAACTCCAGCATGTCATCAGAGAAGGTAGGATTACTAGCAATAAAGTGTTATTTTTTGTCTTTGCTAGCTAGAGACAAAGCATGACTTAACGTATACGTATAAAAATCTAGGAGTACATCGATGAGTACAAACTATGAACCAATCCAGAGGAAGCAAAATTACTCAAATAAATTACTCCTCTTTCTTGCTTTCCATCATCGTTCATACATGCATGTGTAGATGTGCTGTATATTGTCTAGCTAGAAGCTTCATTTCTGTAAGTAGTTCGTTAGGTGGCAGTCACCAGACTCTGCCAAACTACCACCATGGCACAAACACGCTGCCGTGTATTGACTATCCAGTCTCCAGTTCTATTGTAATATCAGCATTGAAACATGTTAATCAACCTGACATGGCTGATGTTGTTGCAGGCGACCGGCTGGGCATGTCACGCTGACAGAAGCACGCGTCAGAAGCAGCAGCAGCAGCCGGCGGCGGGGTGTGACCTGACGCTGTCGATTGGCCGGTGGGAGGCGGAGGCGGCGAGCAGTGATGCTGACGTCTCGAGCACGACCACGGAGGAGGCCGTCGCGCCGGCAAGGGATCGAGGAGCCGGCGGTCACCGTCGCTCCGCCTCCGCCACCGGTCTGGACCTTGACCTGAACCTCGACCTGGCCATCTCATCTTCTTGTCTGTGATGTGATCGATGCTCTCCCTGTGTAAATATATAGAGCTGGATGCATCTTTGTATATAAAGTTACTTGCATATGTAGCTATCATTGTACCATATAGATGGCGTAGTGTAGTGGTAGTAAATTTCTGAGGTTTCTTGCTAGCTATATGAGTTTCTTTGTAGACTGCCATACTCACTAGGGATTTCTACTGTTTTAGCGGTATATGCATGCATGATTTGAGCCGTTGTATGCACGTAATTTACATACGTATATGTATATGATTCATTTTTCTATAATTATCGGAAAAGGCTTTCACCCTTACTTTATATATAAAGCAACAACCACCTAACAATTCGAGTCATACAACACGACACCGCAACACACCCTAGGCAAGATACAAAGGTGTTAAGGATAAGAAACACCACTCCGTACAACTCCCAACAAACAGCAGATATACACTAAGCATCACTAGGAGATCACGAAGCTCTCAATAGCAAACACACTAAGAGATGAAGCCGAGGGCCGATGATCCATGAACTCCAAGGCGGTGCCTTCAAGAAGGGCACAACACAGGAACACCACCATCGCCCGATCCAAAGGAATAATATTTTCATCTGGAGATACACGGAGGTCAACGAGCAACCGCGACGAGGCCTTCTGAAAGAAATATGCCCTAGAGCCAATAGTAAAGTTGTTATTTTATATTTCCTTATTCATGATAAAGGTTTATTATTCATGCTATAATTGTATTGATTGAAAACTTAAATACATGTGTGAATACATAAACAAATACTGTCTCCCTAGTAAGCCTCTACTAGACTAGCTCGTTGATCAAAGATGGTTAAGGTTTCCTGATCATGGACATGAGTTGTCATTTGATAACGGAATTACATCATTAGGAGAGTGATGTGATGGACAAGACCCATCCGTTAGCTTAGCATAATGATCGTTCGGTTTTATTTTTATTGCTTTCTTCATGTCAAATACATATTCCTTCGACTATGAGATTATGCAACTCCCGAATAGCGGAGGAATACCTTGTGTGCTATCAAACGTCACAACGTAACTGGGTGATCATAAAGATGCTCTACAGGTATCTCCGAAGGTG
This sequence comes from Triticum aestivum, assembly GCF_018294505.1. NCBI lineage: Eukaryota > Viridiplantae > Streptophyta > Magnoliopsida > Poales > Poaceae > Triticum > Triticum aestivum. The sequence continues at coordinate 577,847,457 of NC_057814.1, read as the reverse complement.
TTTGTTGAGTTGGCATAGATCGAGATTAGGATTTGACACTCCGAGTATCAGAGAGGTATCTCTGGGCCCTCTCAGTAATACACATCATAAGCTTGCAAGCAAATGACTAAGAAGTTGGTCACGAGGTGATGTATTACGGAACGAGTAAAGAGACTTGCCGGTAACGAGATTGACCTAGGTATAGAGATACCGACGACTGAATCTCGGGCAAGTAACATACCGATAGACAAAGGGAATTACGTATGTTGTCATAACGGTTCGACCGATAAAGATCTTCGTAGCATATGTAGGAGCCGATATGGGCATCCAGGTTTCGCTATTGGTTATTGACCGTAGAGATGTCTCGGTCATGTCTACATAGTTCTTGAACCCGTAGGGTCCGCACGCTTAACATTCGTTAACGATATAGTATTATATGAGTTATGTGATTTGGTGACTGAATGTTGATTGGAGTCCCGGATGAGATCACGGATATGACGACGAGTCTCGAAATGGTCGAGAGGTAAAGATTGATATATGGGACGATGGTATTCAGACACCAGAAGTGTTTCATATGGTACCGGGTACTTATTGGGTCACCGGAAAGGAGTTTCGGGCACCCCCGGCAAAGATATGGGCTTTATGGGCCAAGAGAGGGAACGCACCAACCACAAGGGGCTGGTGCGCCCCCATAGCAGGCCGGCCTAGGAGGAGAAGGAAAGAGGGGAGGCAAAGGAAAGTGTGGAGTAGGACTCCCTCTTCCTCCCCCCCCCCCCCTCTTTCCTTCCCCCTTGGGAAAACATGGCAGGGGGGCGCAGGGCAAGGTAGGGCCCCTAGGGGGCCAGCGGCCAGCCCTAGGCCATGTCTGGCTGCCTCCCCTCCCGTCCCACCTATATATATGTGGGGAGGGGGCGCCACACAAGGACACAATGTTGTCTTAGCCGTGTGCGGTGCCCCCGTCCACCGTTTGCTCCCTCGGTCATATTTTCGTAGTGCTTAGGCGAAGCCCTGCGGAGATCACATCACCATCACCGTCACCACGCCGTTGTGCTGTCGGAACTCATCTACTGCCTCGCCGTCCTGCTGGATCAAAAAGGCGGAGGACGTCACCGAGCTGAACGTGTGCAGAACGCGGAGATGCCGAGCATTCGGTACTACATCGGTTGGAGCGCGAAGAAAGTTCGACTACATCAACCGTGTTGTGAAATGCTTCCGCTTGGTCTACGAGGGTACGTAGACATACTCTCCCCCTCGTTTCTATGCATCTCCATGGGTAGATCATTGCGTGTGCGTAGAAATTTTTTGTTTTCCATGCAACGTTTCCAATCACCTTCAAGAAGGGAACGACTCCCATGGGCACCACCTCCGTCAGTCTGTCCAGAATCAGACAAGGTTTTCACCCTAGGGTTGCCAGGCGTGTGGCCTCCTGGCACCCTTAGATTATTCTTCCGTCGGTAGTTTGGCTACTCTAGAGTTTAGGTTGAACCAAATGTGTCGTCTTGGACTGCTTGGCAAGGTCTTGAGGGAGTCCTTGTAAGGAAAAATGGTCATGTGTTGGCTCGCCTTGAGGGGATTGTAGATGACATGATCCGTCAGGCTGCTCGTCGCCCATATGAGGTAGTCGGGGACAACCGTGCACGGCAAGCAAGGTGTCCGACCTCCCTATCTTCGTTATTGTTGGAGATATCCGGCTGCTTTGAAGGAAATATGCCCTAGAGGCAATAATAAAGTTGTTATTTATATTTTCTTATATCATGATAAATGTTTATTATTCATGCTAGAATTGTATTAACCGGAAATTTAGTACATGTGTGAATACATAGACAAAACAAAGTGTCCCTAGTATGCCTCTACTTGACTAGCTCGTTTATCAAAGATGGTTATGTTTCCTAACCATAGACATGTGTTGTCATTTGATGAACAGGATCACATCATTAGGAGAATGATGTGATGGACAAAACCCATTCGTTATCTTAGCATTATGATCGTTACAATTTCATTGCTATTGCTTTCTTCATGACTTATACATGTTCCTACGACTATGAGCTTATGTAACTCCCGAATACCGGAGGAACACTTAGTGTGCTACCAAACGTCACAATGTAACTGGGTGATTAGAAAGGTGCTCTACAGGTGTCTCCGATGGTGTTTGTTGAGTTGGCATAGCTCGAGGATTTGTCACTCCGTGTATCGGAGAGGTATCTCTGGGCCCTCTCGGTAATGCACATCACTATAAGCCTTGCAAGCATTGTGACTAATGAGTTAGTTACGGGATGATGCATTACGGAACGAGTAAAGAGACTTTCCGGTAACGAGATTGAACTAGGTATGAGGATACCGACGATCGAATCTCAGGCAAGTAACATACCGATGACAAAGGGAACAACGTATGTTGTTATGCGGTTTGACCGATAAAGATCTTCGTAGAATACGTAGGAGCCAATATGAGCATCCAGGTTACGCTATTGGTTATTGACCGGAGATGTGTCTCGGCCATGCCTACATAGTTCTCGAACCCATAGGGTCCGCACGCATAACGTTCGATGACGATTTGTATTATGAGTTATGTGATTTGATGACCGAAGTTTGTTCGGAATCCCGGATGAGATCGGGGACAAGACGAGGAGTCTCGAAATGGTCGAGGGGTAAAGATCGATATATTGGAAGGCTATATTCGGACATCGGAAAGGTTCCGAGTGATTCGGGTATTTTTCGAAGTACCGGAGAGTTACAGGAATTCGCCGGGAGAAGTATTGGGCCTTATTGGGCCATACAGGAATAGAGGAGGCAGGCCAAAGGGAAGGAGGCGCCCCCCCCCCCATGGGTCCGAATTGGACTAGGGGGAAGGGGGCGGCGCCCCCCCCCCCCCCCCCCCCTTGCCCTTTCCTACTCCCTCTTTCTTTCCCTCTTTCTTCTCTCCTACTCCGGAAAGGAAAAGGGGAATCCTACTAGGACTTGGGGGTCCTAGTAGGACTCCCCACACTTGGCGCGCCCCCTCTAGGGCCGGCCTACTCCTCCTCCCTCCTTTATATACGTGGGCAGGGGACACCCCAAAGGTACAACAGACAATCTCTTAGCCGTGTGCGGTGCCCCCCTCCACAGTTACACACCTCGGTCATATCGTCGTAGTGCTTAGGTGAAGCCCTGCGCCGGTAACTTCATCATCACCGTCACCACGCCGTCGTGCTAACGGAACTCTCCCTTGGCCTCAACTGGATCAAGAGTTAGAGGGACGTCACCGAGCTGAACGTGTGCTGAACGCGGAGGTGCCGTACGTTCGGCGCTTGGATCGGTTGGATCGCGAAGACGTTCGACTATATCAACGGCGTTGTCATAACGCTTCCGTTTTCGGTCTATGAGAGTACGTGGACAACACTCTCCCCTCTCGTTGCTATGCATCACCATGATCTTGCATGTGCGTAGGAAATTTTTTGAAATTACTATGTTCCCCAACATGCTTGACCGCGAAGATGAAGCTGGTGTGATCTAGCGGGCTTGGAGCCCCGAAGAGGAGACTGGAGCCCGCCGCATGGGGTGTGCAGGGCGTCCGACCTCCTTGTCTTATTTTGTCGTTGAAGATGGTCGGCTTCGAAGGATCGATCCCGGCAGTGTCTGTGGCGTGCCACAATTACTTTGTCTTCTATAGACATTGGCGACATGATAGTGTACCCGGTGGGTGTAGTCGACACCACGTAAGAATGCCCAGTAATGATGGGCGCTAAAATGCCATCAGTGGCAGTCGCGGCCCTCGGGAGCACCCGCCACTTCTAACATGGCATCAGTGGCAGGCATGCTAACCGCCATTGATGATGTTGCTACCAGTGACGGGTGCTGGTTTGCACCCGCCAATGATACATTATGCCTGGCAAAAGCGGGGAAGACGCTGCCATGGCTGCATTTTTGGTTGCCGCCACATCTTTTTCAGTTTTATAGCGTAAAGTCATATAGTATATCACAGTTCAAGTACGCACTTTAGTTTAAAAACTCTACCGAAAAAGGCTTTCGCCCCATTTTATATATAAAGCACCGATCATCAAGCACCCAGTACAAACACACGCCACCGCAACACACGCACACTGATGTCTCCTACGCAACCTTCTTCTTGTAGACGTTGTTGGGCCTCCAAGTGCAGAGGTTTGTAGGACAGTAGCAATTCCCTCAAGTGGATGACCTAAGGTTTATCAATCCGTGGAAGGCGTAGGATGAAGATGGTCTCTCTTAAACAACCCTGCAACCAAATAACAAAGAGTCTCTTGTGTCCCCAACACACCCAATACAATGGTAAATTGTATAGGTGCACTAGTTCGGCGAAGAGATGGTGATACAAGTGCAATATGGATGGTAGATATAGGTTTTTGTAATCTGAAAATATAAAAACAGCAAGGTAACTAATGATAAAAGTGAGCACAAACGGTATTGCAATACCAGGAAACAAGGCCTAGGGTTCATACTTTCACTAGTGCAAGTTCTCTCAACAATAATAACATAATTGGATCATATAACTATCCCTCAACATGCAACAAATAGTCACTCCAAAGTCACTAATAGCGGAGAACAAACGAAGAGATTATGGTAGGGTACGAAACCACCTCAAAGTTATTCTTTCCAATCAATCCATTGGGCTATTCCTATAAGTGTCACAAACAGCCCTAGAGTTCGTACTAGAATAACACCTTAAGACACAAATCAACCAAAACCCTAATGTCACCTAGATACTCCAATGTCACCTCAAGTATCCGTGGGTATGATTATACGATATGCATCACACAATCTCAGATTCATCTATTCAACCAACACATAGAACCTCAAAGAGTGCCCCAAAGTTTCTACCGGAGAATCGAGACGAAAACGTGTGCCAACCCCTATGCATAGGTTCATGGGCGGAACCCGCAAGTTGATCACCAAAAGATACATCAAGTGAATCACGTGATATCCCATTGTCACCACAGATACGCATGGCAAGACATACATCAAGTGCTCTCAAATCATTAAAGACTCAATCCGATAAGATTACTTCAAAGGGAAAACTCAATCCATTACAAGAGAGTAGAGGGGGAGAAGCAACATAAGATCCAACTATAATAGCAAAGCTCGCGATACATGAAGATCGTGCCAAATCAAGAACACGAGAGAGAGAGAGATCAAACACATAGCTACTGGTACATACCCTCAGCCCCGAGGGTGAACTACTCCCTCCTCGTCATGGAGAGCGCCGGGATGATGAAGATGGCCACCGGTGAGGGTTCCCCCCTCCGGCAGGGTGCCGGAACAGGGTCCCGATTGGTTTTTCGTGGCTACAGAGGCTTGCGGCGGCGGAACTCCCGATCTATTCTGTTCTCCGAATGTTTTAGGGTATATTGGTATATATAGGCGAAAGAAATACGTCAGGGGAGCCACGAGGGGCCCACGAGGGTGGAGGGCGCGCCCAGGGGGGTGGGCGCGCCCCCCTGCCTCGTGCTCTCCTCGTTTATTCCCTGACGTGCACTCCAAGTCCCCTGGATTGCTTCCGTTCCAAAAATCATGTTCCCGAAGGTTTCATTCCGTTTGGACTCCGTTTGATATTCCTTTTCTGCGAAACACTGAAACAAGGGAAAAAACAGAAACTGGCACTGGGCTCTGGGTCAATAGGTTAGTCCCAAAAGTAATATAAAAGTGCATAGTAAAGCCCATAAAACATCCAAGATGGATAATAAAATAGCTTGAATACTTCATAAATTATAGATACGTTGGAGACGTATCACACACACCCAAGGCACGCTACCGCAACACACGCACACACCCAAGGCAGGATACTAAGGTGCTGAGCGCAGCAACACCACTGATACGTCTCCAACGTATCTATAATTTTTCATTGCTCCATGCTATATTATCTTTTGTTTTGAACATTATTGGGCTTTATTATTCACTTTTATATTATTTTTGGGACTAACCTATTAACCGGAGGCCCAGCCCAGAATTGCTGTTTTTTTGCCTATTTCAGAGTTTCGCAGAAAAAGAATATCAAACGGAGTCCAAACGGAATGAAACCTTCGGGAACGTGATTTTTAGAACGAACATGATCCAGGAGACTTGGACCCTACATCAAGGAAGCTTCCAGGAAGCCACGAGGTAGGGGGCGCGCCTACCCCCCTGGGCGCGCCCTCCACCCTCGTGGGCCCCACGTTGCTCCACCGACGTACTCCTTCCTCCTATATATACCTACGTACCCCCAAACGATCAGATAAGGAGCCAAAAACCTAATTCCACCGCCGCAACCTTCTGTACCCACGAGATCCCATCTTGGGGCCTGTTCCGGAGCTCCGCCGGAGGGGGCATCGATCACGGAGGGCTTCTACATCAACACCATAGCCTCTCCGATGAAGTGTGAGTAGTTTACCTCAGACCTTCGGGTCCATAGTTATTAGCTAGATGGCTTCTTCTCTCTTTTTGGATCTCAATACAATGTTCTCCCCCACTCTCGTGGAGATCTATTCGATGTAATCTTCTTTTGCGGTGTGTTTGTTGAGACCGTTGAATTGTGGGTTTATGATCAACTTTATCTATGAACGATATTTGAATCTTCTGAATTCTTTTATGTATGATTGGTTATCTTTGCAAGTCTCTTCGAATTATCAGTTTGGTTTGGCCTACTAGATTGATCTTTCTTGCAATGGGAGAAGTGCTTAGCTTTGGGTTCAATCTTGTGGTGTCCTTTCCCAGTGACAGTAGGGGCAGCAAGGCACGTATTGTATTGTTTCCATCGAGGATAACAAGATGGGGTTTATATCATATTGCATGAGTTCATCCCTCTACATCATGTCATCTTGCTTAAAGCGTTACTCTGTTCTTATGAACTTAATACTCTAGATGCATGCTGGATAGCGGTCGATGTGTGGAGTAATAGTAGTAGATGCAGGCAGGAGTCGGTCTACTTGTCTCGGACGTGATGCCTATATACATGATCATACCTAGATATTCTCATAACTATGCTCAATTCTGTCAATTGCTCAACAGTAATTTGTTCACCCACCGTAAAATACTTATGCTCTTGAGAGAAGCCACTAGTGAAACCTATGGCCCCCGGGTCTATTTTCCATCATATTAATCTTCCAACACTTAGTTATTTCCGTTGCTTTTATTTTACTTTGCATCTTTATCATAAAAATACCAAAAATATTATCTTATCATATCTAGCAGATCTCACTCTCGTAAGTGACCGTGTAGGGATTGACAACCCCTTATCGCGTTGGTTGCAAGGATTTATTTGTTTGTGTAGGTGCGAGGGACTCGCGCGTAGCCTCCTACTGGATTGATACCTTGGTTCTCAAAAACTGAGGGAAATACTTACGCTACTTTGCTGCATCACCCTTTCCTCTTCAAGGGAAAACCAATGCAGTGCTCAAGAGGTAGCAACCAGCCCTAGCACTACCACCACGAAGAGATGAAGCTACATATGACGATCCATGTGCTCAAAGGCAGCGCCTTCAGGAAGGGTACGACACCGGAGCGCCGCCGCCGCCCGATCCAAGGATCAGAGTTTTCCCTGAAGCTGCATGATGGGCAATGAGAGCCGCGGCGACGCCTTCAAGAAGGGAACGATCTTCGCCGCCGCCTGTCCATCCGAAGATAGAACGGGTTTTCACCTCGGCCAACAATCACCGCCACCGAACGCCACCCCCCGGCAACCACGCCGCCCACACGGCCATGGTTACCGAGAAGCACCAAGGCACGGGCTCTGCCCAAGAGCACCGCGCTGCCACCACCAGGGCCACCGCCCCGGCATCCAAGACCTTGACACCACCTCACCCGAGACCCGCCACAACCCCAACGAAAGAGACGAGCGGAAAGGTCCCACCTTTCACACCCCTAGGCGACCCCCAACGTCGAGACCCAATAGGCCGGCCAGAACTGGCATCCACCGAACCATCCTGCTGCCCCGAGCGCGAGACGAGCTCGGTCCTGCAGCACCGAGAGGGGGACGAGATCAGTCCTGCTGCACCATGCGCGAGACGAGCTCGGTCCTGCAGCACCGGGCGTGAGGAGAGTGGTGGACCGCAGCTGGGAGAGGACCAGCCCTTTCGATAGGAGTAGCGCCCGGGCGACGAGGAGATGGGGCGAAGGTCGATACGGTCCGAACGCAGACGAGCTGACGCCGGAGCAGAGTCCGGCCGTCGCCGCGGCCGAGACCACCGAACCACCGTGTAGCCGACACGCCACAGGGAGGTCGCCGCGAAGCCAGACCTCACAGCGTCGCCGCCGTCCACGGCCAGAGCAGCCACCACACCGAGCATCTGCCCCACCAGCATCCACCAGGATCCGCGCATCAAATCCGGCGCCATCCACCACCATCTTCCACTGAGCCGGCCATGAAGTGCAGCGGCAACCAAATCCACCGCCAGCCGAGCTCCCACGCAAGCCGAACCAGCCCGGCCGCCGTCGAGCCCAAGCCTCCCAGAGGCACACCAGGAGCCAGATCTGGGCACGCCCAGCCATGGCCGCCGGCGCCCCCCGGCCACCCTCGCGGACACGGAGCCGCCCGCGCAGCCACCATGACCAGGCGGCGTCTCCCGCCGGCCGGTCGCCGCGCCGCCACGCCCCCCGCACGCGCCGCGCCTTCGTTTGGATTCGCCGTCCCACGCCAGCCGCAGCCAAGCGAAGAGAAGAGGCCGCCCCGCCGCCGCCGGCGGCGACCGGGCTTCGCCCGGCCACGCCCTCGGGTGGCGGCGAGGGAGGGAGAAGGGGGAGGAGGCGAGGTCTCTGGTGGCGGCGGTTAGGTCTCCTCCCGTGACGCGCCTCGCGGAGCGCGTCGCGGGAGCCTCTCTGTTTCTTTTCTCGTTATGATAGATTCACCATCAGGAGGAGTTTAAAAACTCTCTAGGAGTACTACTAGCGATCAAGTGCTTATCCTCTTATCTAGCTAGAGATCACAAGCATGAACTAAAGCACATGATAAATAGACCAGTTAAAAGTAATGTATGAACAAATCCAGATGAAGCAAAGGTTACTCAAATCAATTATCTTTCGTGCTTTGTAGGCAATCCGCTGGCCAAGTCACGCTCATAGCAAGTCAACCCGCAAAAAAAGAACGTCTAAGAAGCAGCAGCCGGCGGCGGGCTGTAACCTGAGTTATCAATCGGCAAGTGTAAGGAGCGGGCGGCGATTAGCGAAGCCGACGGTCGAGCACGGCCACCGAGGAGGCCACCGCGCCGGCGAGGGGTCGAGGAGCCGTCGACCACCGCCGTCAACTTTGACCTGGCCGCTTCGTTTCACCCGAGTAGCCATTATTGGGCTGTCACGTTATAATTGGATTGGGCCGTAGATACGTTCAGACAGTCGCAGTCGCGAACTGTGGTATGATGTGACCTGATTAGACCACTGTGGATTCGGCTCTGGGGCTGGTCATAGTAGGGAGTAACTTACACTAGTGTCATACATATGACACTAGTCTAAGTTACTACCTTCATAATGCAAAGTACCATAATAGTAGTACTTCCTCCGTCTCATAAAGTAAGACGTATTTTGACACTAGTGTAGTGTTAAAAAACGTCTTACATTATGGGACGGAGGGAGTATCATAGATGGCTTCATTTATTAACTTGTAGACTCATCTTGTCTTGAGAAGCGCTATGTTACAGTAACATATTATGTTACCACTTCTCATTAATTACTTACCACATAAGCAAAAAATTTAAAATTTTCTTGAAGTGCGCTATGTTACTATCTAAGTTACTCCCACTATGACTAGCCTGAGAGAAGTCAGTGTCCAGAATGAGAAAAACACTGTAGCCACGAATTAAAATGATTCCCTGACGATGACTATTTGCGGGCTGCAAGGATTTTCCACAGATTATTGTGACAAACTCGCGGAAAATATCTGGCTGCTGGGTAGGCTAGGCACCGGCTCTTTGACATTGCACCAACCGGAAAAAAAATCTGATAGATGAAACTGCATGTCAATCAACTCGTGCCATGGTAAAACCGCCTCCCCCTCCCTACCTTCTCGCGTAAGGGGACAAAGTGATTTTAACTCAAGTTTCATGTATGGACGCTTCTTTTATTCACATATGTGTAGTATTGACTTTTATGCACGGGTCGATTGTTCTAGCACATAGTGTCTAGGGTTCAACGCACGGACTAGTTCACCGAGGATTTAGTCCGGCAAGCCAAAGCGCACGAAAGCATCGAGTCATTGTAGCTTTTCATCAAGAGCTCTTTTATGGTACCCTATACTGCTTGGCGGGAGGGGCCAGTATAATTAAATCCCACCGTTGAAACGGGATCGTTGATGGGCCAAGATGCCAGCTTATTTCGTAGTAATAGCTTGGAATCAGCATCGCCTGCTCGCTCCCATCGCCGCCATGCTCTCCTCACATACATACATTACATAGAATGATGACGCCCTCCTTCGCCCTGCCTGGCACCATGGCCGGGACGACGAACTTCTGCACACGGCAAGCCTCCGCATTGACGGACAATGGTGCCAAGTGGTTTCCTCGCTGCCGTTGTGAACCAAGACAAAACGAGTGCGGTGTGGGATAAGGCCTCATGGCTGCCATGTTGGACCTATTGGAGAAGAAGAGCACGGTCTGGGCCGAGGCCCACGCCACGCAGTCAAGCGCCGGATCCATACACGGGGAAGGAACGAGACTCAGGCTTCCTGGGCGAGGGAAGGTGGGCTGGAGAAGAAAGAGGAGGCACGGTGGTGGCCACCGGAACTCTACCAGAGTCAGTAGATGGAAAATATGTTTTAGAGCACCTGCACCCAGGCCCGTCTATCCTAGCCATCCATTTTCCCCATCGCGATTCGTGCAAATACATTTCTCTTTTTTGTTTCTCTCATATAAAACATGTTTTGAACTTCAAACTTCCGCAGCACAGCAAAACTTTCTATCTAGAATCTGGGATAAAACTTTCAGATTTTTTCGTCCAACATAAATATATGAATTAAGATATTTTTTGGTTAAAAATCTTATTTTTAATATTTATGTCGGATCAAAAAATATGAAAGTTTTGTCTCAAGTTCTAGTTAGGAAGCTTTATTGTGCTGCAAAGTTTGAGATTCAAGACATATCCTATATTGGAGAGCTAAGATAGATGGGCCTGGATGCAAGTGCTCAAAAAATCTATGTCCGTCAGTAGATGAGAACAACGGGCGGGGTGAATAGTAGAAGTCCCAGAATGACCTCAGAACATGTATACTGGTTGGTCGAGAACGACCAGTGCTACTAATACTGCTCGCCATGTTGTTGGCCTGATTGCAGCAATACAGGTCGGTCATGGCCGTTTGATTTCGCGGATTTTTTTTTTGGAAATGGAGGCGTGTCCCCGGCCTCTGCATCATAATGATGCATGCAGCCATCTTATTAAAAAATCTCGAAGTACCATAAAGTCGTAAAGGTATTACAACTCGCAAACGGAGCAAAACAAAGAAAAAAGAAATACATGCTCAAAAACACAACCGGTAAGGCAAAATAAAGGATAAACTCCCTAGACTCCTATCCTATTGTGCGGTCGCCATCCGAACCGGTTGAATATAGCTCGTGCTACCATCTCCCACTGGTTGCACCCAGTTAACCAAAGGCTCCCTAGAGTCCATAGAAGTGAGTAAGGACCACGTACGGATCCATGCGGTAGCTCTGAAGATAACCTGCAAGAAAGTTAAATCATGTTGTCTGTTAAAAATCAAATCATTCCTGCAATTCTATATAGCCCACAAAAGCGCACATATTCCAATCCGAATACGAGCTGCAGTAGTATGTTCAACCCCAGCTAACCACATTGCAAACAACGATTCAATGTCAACTGAAGGATTAATATTGAAGGCTATGTGAATGGTTCTCCAAAGCAATTCGGTGAGTGGGCATTCAAGGAATAGGTGTTGTATTGTTTTATCATGATCACAAAAACAGCAACGTGAACTACCTACCCATCGCCTCTTGATTAAGTTGTCCTTGGTGAGTATTACTTGCTTGTGGACAAACCACATAAAACATTTAATACGCAAGAGCACCTTAATCTTCCAAATATGTAACGATCTTGAGATTGGGCCAGAACTAATCAAATCCATATAAAAAGATTTCACCGTAAACACCCCATTCTTAGCTAGCGTCCATTGCGTCGAATCCGGCTGGTCAGAAAGTTGAACATCTATCAATCTCCGAACCAAGTGCAACCAGGCAGTCCATCGCTCACCAACTAACGCACGTCTAAACTGAATATTCAAGGGGATCGTTTGAAACACTGTGCCTACGTAATCCTCCTTGTGTTGCATAATGTTATAAAGGGTGGGATATTCTACGGCCAGGAGTGACTCTCCTAACCACGTATCCTCCCAAAATCTTGTTGACATCCCATTGCCAACCAAGAATTTGACCCTGCGAAAGGACAAATCCTTCGTTCTCATAAGCCCTTTCCAGAATGGCGAGTCAGTTGGTCTCATAGTAACCTGGGCTAGCGTTTTCCATTGCAAATATTTATTGCGCAAAATCTGTGCCCACATGCCCTCCGGCTCAGTTTCCAACCTATAGAGCCATTTGCTCATAAGGCATTTATTCTTGATTTCTAAGTTCTCAATACCAAGACCCCCTTGGTCTTTTGGCCGGCAAAGGATGTCCCATCGCGCCAGTCGGTATTTCCTTCTGGCCTCATCTGACTGCCAGAAGAAACGAGACCTGAAGAAATCAAGTCGCTTCCATACCCCTTTCAGAATTTTGAAGAAAGATAGTAGGAACATCGGCATACTAGTCAGTACCGAATTAATCAGCACTAGCTAACCTCCATAAGACATAAGCTTGCCCTTCCAGCAGCTCAGCTTTTTCTCAATTCGATCTTCGATAAACTTCCATTCTTTATTAGACAACTTACGGTGGTGAATTGGTATGCCCTAATTCACACCCGAACAGTTGTCTATAAGTGTCTTGCTCGTCTTTGGCCTTCCCAAAACAAAACAACTCACTCTTGTGAAAGTTTATCTTTAAACCAGACAATTGTTCGAAGAGGCATAATATAAGTTTCATATTGCACGCTTTAGCAATGTCATGTTCCATGAATAATACAGTGCCGTCAGCATACTGCAAGACGGAGACTCCACCATCGACCAAATGAGGAACTAAGCCCTCCACTTGACCATGCTGTTTTGCTCTGCCAATAAGAATGGCCAACATATCGGCCACTATATTAAATAAGAGAGGAGACATGGAATCTCCTTGTCTCAAACCCTTATGCGTCTGAAAGTAATGACCGATATCATCGTTAACCTTGATTCCGACACTACCATTCTGGACTTGAGAACCCACTTGGTTCCGCCAAGCCTCACTAAATCCTTTCATGCGCATTGCCTGCTGAAGGAAATGCCATTTAACTTTACCATATGCCTTCTCAAAATCCACTTTGAAGATAACCCCATCTAGCTTCTTCGAATGGATTTCATGAAGCGTTTCATGCAAAACGACGACCCCTTCAAGTATGTGTCGCCCTGTCATGAACGCTGTCTGACTCGGTTGTACCACTGAATGAGCAATTTGTGTCAGTCTATTGGTACCAACCTTTGTGAAAATTTTAGAACTCACATTAAGAAGACATATTGGCCTAAATTGTTCGATCGGAACTGCTTCTTCTTCCTTGGGCAACAACGTAATCAGTCCAAAGTTAAGATGAAACAACTCGAGATGACTGCTAAAGAAATCATGAAACATAGGCATAAGATCATCCTTAATTATATGCCAACATTTCTTATAGAATTCAGCTGGAAACCCATCTGGTCCCGGTGCTTTATTCGGTTTAATTTGGGAGATGGCAGTCAGAACCTCCTTCTCAGTAAATGGTGCAGATAGAATATCATTCTCCTCTACCTGGAGTTGAGGTATATCTCCTAAAACAGATTCATCTAGGGCCACCGTGCTTGCTTCCGGATGCCCAAAAAGTTGTTTATAGTAGTTAGAGATATAGGCTTTCAGGTTCTCATGCCCCACAATTATCCCCTCGTCCTGTTCAAGCTGTATAATTTTCTTCTTCCTATGTTTACCATTCACAATCATATGGAAGAATTGTGTATTGTCATCCCCTTGGACAACCTTAAGCACTTTAGCACGCAGTGCCCACTTGAGCTCCTCTTCTCTAAGAAGAGCTTGTAAGCCTTGCTCAGCTTCGGACTTGGAGTTTTGTTCACTAATCGTAAGGCGATTACTTTCGGCTTTTAAATCCAGCGTCTCAATTAATTGAGTGAGTCGTTCTTTCTCTTGTTTGTAAATCCCACTTTCATTTCTGGCCCAACCTCTCAAAAACTGTCTCAAATGTCTGATTTTATTTTGCCATCTCTCAATACTAGTTCTTCCACTAATAGGTTTTGCCCATTCGCGTGCAATGATCTCCAAAAAGTTTTCTTTCTCGAACCAACCTAGTTCGAAAGAGAAAGCGTTCTTATTCGCGACATGTGTAGCCTCTCCCGAATCTACAAGAAGGGGTGTATGGTCTGAGATCGCTCTCTGCATCGCATGGACCGACACCAAAGGGTACTTTTGTTCCCATTCCACACTGGCGAGTACCCTATCCAACTTCTCATAAGTCGGAGTGGGAAGCGTATTGGCCCAAGTAAATTGTCTACCAGTGAGCTCAATCTCTCGCAAATTAAGACTCTCAATAATCATGTTATACATCATAGACCAGCACCCATCAAAATTGTCATTGTTCTTTTCATCTCCCCTCCGAATTATATTAAAGTCCCCACCAACTAGGATCGGCAAAGTTTCATCTCCACAGATCTGCACTAAGTCGGCTAGAAAATCTGGTTTAAGTTCAGGTTGTGCTGCTCTATATACAACCATAAGAGACCATCGGAAACCATCCGATTTTGATCTCACCCGAAACTTGACCGTAAAATCTCCCCGAACCACGTTAAGCACCTCAAGTGTTTCACACCGAACCCCTAGCAATATCCCACCAGATCTTCCTCTAGGAGGTAAGATGTGCCAATCAAAATCAATTCCACCAGAAGGATTTCCAAGGAATTGTGAGGTAAAGTAATCTCGTCGTGTTTCCATAAGCGCAATAAAGTCTAAAGGTTGCTCTACCGTTGTCTCAGCCAGGAACCTACGTTTAGCCAAGTCAGCTAGACCTCTGCTATTCCAAAAGATTCCTTTCATAAGTCATCATGGAATTGTTTTCTTATGCATGACCCTAGCACTTCTACGAACCTCCTCGACACCCATTGGAAACGTAGGATCGGCAGAACACGGGACAGTGCCCTCCATCATTAGAGGCTCTACATTGTCCGTATTCTCTGCCCCCTCCTCATCTTCAACCTCCTCAGTAGGTAATAGATTGTTACAAATGCTTTCAAGGGCTACAATTCCTAGATTGTTCATGTCGTCGTCGTTCATAGGTTTAACTGATGTGAGGCTCCGAATTATTTCAGAAACCCGCTCTGCTTCTAAATCTAAAAGATCATTAACAAATTTCGCTATCTCTTTTTCATTTGAACCCAAAGTAACTCCTAAGTCGTTTGCCTTATCGATAATTTCATGTTCGGTGAAATGCATAATGGAACAACTCTTATCAAAATACATACCTGTAGTTGCCTCGACATCTCGAAGCATGGCCGCCCTCTTGGCACGCGCCAACTACAGGTCATCAGCGTCTGGCTGTCCCTGGATCCGACCGCTGACACGCCTGCGAGCCGTGACCGGATCCGAAATGCCACTAAAGGCGACAAGCTCCTCCGTAGTCCTCTCCCGAGGCGTGATTTCGCGGATGGACGGTCCTTATTCACTACAGGGTACCCTAAAAAAGCTCTTTCATCAATGACTTCATTTGGCTCGCCACCCTATCATCAACGATCATTATGTCGTCACATGTCCATCCTCCTGGATCTTAGCTCCAACACAACTGGCATAGAGTTTCAACTTTCAAGAAACACTTAGCTATTGTTTTCTAAACGAGAGTCCAAAGCCCTCGTGCTATTAAATTGTTAGGAAAGAGTATTCTAGCTAATTACAGAAAAGGGTGAAAATCCATATGATAAACACGCCCACGTACAAAAAGGGCACTACGGCCGACTTGACCACCAACCTGGACTTGACACTACTATGAAACCACTACCAAGGCCATCGAGCAACATCATTGGCATCACCCATCACTTCTGATACTTCAACTTCATCATGGATAACCACCAACATTGAGGGCCACAACATGATGCACGTGTAGTCTTTACAATTTCATGGTGTTCCTCCACACAAGCAATATGGGCGGCTGGTCTTTTTGAGTGAAGTTCCCATACCAAATCGGGGAAAAAGTCTTAATCCAAAGCAATAATTTCTAGTGATCTGGTGAATTTCACATTCCATCACGGAACCGAATCCCCTGGGCAAAACATGTCAACATGATCAACACATGTGGGCAAATACAAAAAACTTTCAAAGGGTAACTTTGGATGTATGTCTAGTTAACTTTGCCATTCCTCCATCAAAATGTTTAAAGTTCAGACAGATGCTAATAGGTTTTGAGATAGCTAACCGTACATGCCACATGGTGTTCAAAGTTAGATAGGGCATCACGTTTAATACGTTTGGGGAAAAACATCTAGCTGACTAGATTATAGTCGCTCTCAGTTCCTTTGTTTAAGACTACTAGTCTAAATCGGTAGAAGGGAGTTCTCTAGCTAATTGCTGAAAAGGGTGAAACTTTACACGATAAACAGGATAAACAGGCACACGGACGAACAAGGGACCATGGACAACTCAACACAGTACTACAAAACCACTGCGGGGCGAATATAGCAACATAATCGGGAGCGCCTATCATGTACTCCCTCTGTTCCTAAATATTTCTCTTTCTAGAAGTTTTAAATGGTGACTACATACGGAACAAAATGAGTGAATCTACACTCTAAAATATGTCTATATACATCCGTATGTGATGACCATTTGAAATCTCTAGAAAGACAAATATTTAGGAACGGAGGGAGTATGATATGACTACTTCAGCTTCATCATGGATAACCAGCAACATTGATGGCAACAGCAAGATGCACTCCTAGTTGTTACAACGTCATGTTGTCCATCCAGACGAGCAAATATGGGCGGCTGGTTTTTCCCAGTGAAGTTCCCACACCAATTAGAGAACAATTCCAACTCCAAAACAAGAATTTCTAGTGACCGAATCCTTAGACCGCAGAAAAAATCGACTTGTTGACATGATGGATTGAAAAGAAGAAGAAAACAGTAGACTTTCGTGTAAGTCTGGTTGACTTTGCCCTGTACAGAGCTTTTCTTTTTCTTTTGAGAGACCATTCTGTTCAGAGTTGGGATCGGGCTTTGACGTTTTTGGGCAGGTTCGAAAGAAAATTAACCAGAAGAGGCAATAACTCTTGGGGAGCTTTGCATGGTTGCCTATGAGGCAACTGTCGCTGCGTGCAGTTGAAAAACGCTACTGCTGGTAACTAATTGACGTACACGATGGTGTACACGTACGTCCACACGGAGTGCTATTCAGATGAACTAATCAAGAGTTGGGAAAAATCCACATAATGTGACTTAACTTTAGAATTAGAGTATATAGTTATACATACACACGTGCATCTCGTGATGCGTGGAATTATTCGAATGTTTTATGAGGCATGCTTCCGTGTTGAGTGCACACACTGGCAAACGCTTGTGTTTTTGTGTGTGTCACATTGCGACGCCGTGGAAGCTTTGGAGTTTGGATAGTGCTGCCTTTTTAGGGCTTTTTGGCCGGGGCAGCATTTTCCATTCGGTTCGGCGGGATAAAAAGTCACGAGTTGGTAGGATCAGGAATTTGCATCCAACACACAACCAATCATGTGCACGTGCGCACCAAATCGATTATTATTTTTTTGGTACATCAAATTCCATCGAGTATCGTTTAAAAAAAATCCATTTTAAAGCTTTGTCTTGGCAGAAATTCTACAAAATATCTCATTTAAGCAAGTTTATTCTAGTCTTTACCCATTTTAAAGCTTTGTCTATACTGTCAAGTGGTGCCCGCTCTCAATGATTCGACACGGCGCACAGAGTCAGGTGCCAAATAGACGGTGGCTTCCTCGGTGGCACATCTTACGCAGTACTAGATCATCGATGGCGCGTTGCCGCGCCAGTCCATTATGCCGATGGAATGCTAGGAATTTAGTAAATATATCAAAACATAAAAATAGATGTTTTTATCAAAAGTAACCATAAATCTAAAGTATAAGGCTCTAGAAAATGGTATTTTAACCAATCATGATAAGAATACATATGGCCTCTTCATTTCTAAAATAATAATTACTCATATGCTCCGTGTGTTTTTGAAGCAAACGGTGTAGCGTGCCACTGGCTAATCAACTGAAATGTTAAGTAAATCTGACAAATCATGTCAATCACTACAAATACATTGTGATATGAGCGTTTGATCTGTAAAGATACAGTGGCTTTTATGCATGCCTCAATTTATTGAAGTGATATGCTAGTAGGCAGTCCCAAAACTTATTTGTATTTGAACTTAATTCATTACCAGAACAACTTGTGAGATGAAGCCAGGCAAGATTAGAAGATTCGGTGTGGAAGATTGAAGATCGGGCAGAGTAATGGTACCTAATTTCCAACCCATTTATTTCTTCACGGAGATCATGGGGCAAAGTTTCATTCATATTAATCGGCTTGTCATCATCGAGTCTTTACCATCACCTCACGCCATCATGATAAGAGGGGTTCATCACCGTTGCCTGATGCCTTCACAGATGTAAATTGTCGCATACAACACAAACAGTACCATGGCCTGAATGATAGAGAAACACAAAGTAAGCAATTGTATATCCTTAATGCATATATAGATACTAAAACATGAAGGTGTGGGGTATGGCAGTCCACGTGTACTAATTACCTGGCCCATAGCCAGCATCTCAAGCGTAATCTCTTGGTGGCACATGGATGTAGGAGTAACAAAATAAAGAAGAACATCTAAAGAAAGGAAATAAGCAGACACCTATTTCTTCCGAGCAAATGTACACGCTATCACACAACATGATCATGCTTATGAATTGAACATCAGGAAGGACGAAGCCACCATATGCCAATGCGGAGGTAAGGGCCACCGCACACGGCGTACACCCGGGACACATAGCGAGCTAGGCGAGGCGCTCTTCCTCGAGTCCTACTGGTCTGCCGGATGCACACGGTGAACCACTGGAACACATGGCGAGCCAGCCGAGGTGCTGTTCCTAGAGTCCTTCTGGACTGTCCATGGAGAGTTGGCGTCGAGGGGGAGGGGGGAGGCACATCCACGGGGACAACACACCAGCGTCGGGGATTGTGCTGGCTTGAAAAGCTCTATCGACCACCTCGTGGAAGGCATCGATGGCGACGGGATTCTCGTCTAGCACGGTGGAATTGATCAGTGTGACGACATCAAATCCAGAACTCCCAGACCGTATGTCTCTCCCTTCTCCTGCAATTGGCACAACAATAAGTATATCGATCAATATCTATCTATGGACACAGCTGCATGAGGGAACAACAGAAAAAACACATCAATCAGTATGCTTGTACAGTACACACACCTTCGCAAACATTATATTCTCCTTTTGATATTTGATTTCTACCACATAATAAGCACCGTCATCCATCTTTCCAAGTCCTGGTTGTTAATTTTGCATCATGTGTGTGGTAATCTGGATTCAGCAAAACTCTGAATCCTTTCCTGATAATCTCAGTGTTATCAACTTATCATAGAAGAAGAAGAATTGTTTGAAACAACCTGGCAGAAAAAAAGGTTGCCACAGGACAAATCAAGAAACCTATTGTCCCAGTTTTAAATCAAGCAACAACCAACTCACCTTATTGAGTACGCAACCAGAACCATCATCCGTTGCACATAGAGGAGAAGGACATCGTAGGCAAAAGGGAGTGTGTTGGCGGCAGACAACGATGCCTTTGATTTCTCATCAGTCCCGTCTGGGCTTCGACTGCATATAAGAAACCGTTACACGGGGTGAGCCGCTGCTCCGGTAACAAATTCGTCGATCTGCTATTCATTTAGCCTGAATTAGCCTTTAATGTGTTCCTAGCTCTCACCCTTATTATATCTATAACCGGCCACACGGCAACTTTTCTGCTAAAATTGTTGGAGGTGAATTTCGGCCTTCCCTTCATCTTTCACTTTGTCAAGTAAATCTCAAATTATCCTATATCAATTTATGTATGCAATAGTATTTAACTACTAATGGCAAATGGGAAAAATTGTTGATATAACTTATAACATTTTAATTTTGGAAGAGAATGATTAACCAAGTGCAATTGGAGTTAATTAAGTTCAGTGCTTACTATACAGTATACAGTGTCTATCTGTGTCAGAGCACTTCTAAGTTCTTGCAAGAATGGTAAAATCTCATTGTAGACTTACTGTTTGGGCAATAAAGATCACTTACGGGTATTACTAATCTTATTATGCCAAATGTCATACCAGGCAAACAGAAGTGATGGCCGCACTGTGAAGAGCGCCTTAAATACCATCAGCAAATATGTATGCTTCATTGTGCGTATATCTTGTACTGTTCACTGCTTACAGATCAAATTAACAGTAAGGAAGTGCATAATCTTCCCTTGTCAAAACCTGAAATCAGAAAAAAGCTACATACGGGTGATTCTTACCTTGACGCTGAACGGGGCAAGCAACTGCTTGCAGCAGAATTGGTGGAGGCCCAGCCCTTGTTCATCGCAACCAGCTTGGCCGGCGGGTAGAACGTGTCGATGGCCGTTTAAGGTCATCCCCTCCATACGCTCGTCTTGCGAGATTGGGAGCTCCGACCGTCCGGGGGCCGGCGGCCCACCACGGCAACTCGATGCCTATGACATGGAGGAAGTTTGAAGTAAATTCGTGTCATCGTGTGCCTATGCCTATGCGGTGGACGCCGCCACTTAGGGTCGAGATCGAGAGATTGAGTCGTGGCTTGATGTTCGCGCCGGTAGTGGCTGGGGGCGGCGGCGCACTAGGGTGAGGGTAACACAGCCAGGTCGGAGAAGAGGAGAGGTCGGGGAGAGAGAGACGAAAGAACGGGGCCGAGAGAGAGAGAGAGAGAGAGAGGAGTTTTTTTTAGGGAGAGAGAGAGAGAGGAGATGCTCGTCTCATCGTGTGCTCATGGGCTTCATAGGAGTGAATATTTGTGCCCCAACTGGCCCAATTAACCAGAGGCCACAGAAACGGCTTCCGGAGTAGCAGCCCTTAGGACAGGCAGCCCAGTTAGCGCTAAACAACAATCTGACGACCAGAAACACTTCAAACACATGATCTGACGGTCAAAATTGCAAGTGGGTGAGAGAGCTCGGTTTAGGCTCAGTTTTACTGTCCTTAAATATGAGGCATGTTGCGCCAACCAATCTTTACCTTCCTTTATCTGTCATCTACATCATGTTTCGACACGGTCAACCAGTGTGCCGATCTTGCTTCAGCATTACCGCCAATACTTCCTTCAATGCCAAAGTTCTTTTTTAATAGGAAAGCGGTAAGGGAGACCCCTACAATGATTTTTTTTTCAAATAATAAGAACCCACGCCCATGTCTGTGAAGACTTGAACCTGGATTACTGGGTTGTACATCCACTCCCCTAACCAAGTGAGCTAGGCTCGCTTCCTCCAATGCTAGGTTGCAACTAGCATCGCAATTATGAACCCTAAACAATTCCACACAATAAGAAATGGGAGTGAATCTGCTGGCTTAGGCCGAGCACGCGACCTGATTGGGCTTAACCAACTTGTCCATCCTGATTGATGTGTCAGATACAATCCTGAAGTAGGCAATACTGATTCGGCATGTAACTTGGTGTGCCACGTCGGACTAAGGAAGGGCCCACCCGACTTAATGATGCAAAGTTAAAACAGCTAGAAACTAAAATGTACTTGCTTAAATGGGATATTTTAGATAAATTTATGCTAAATAGGGTAGAAAGCGTCATAAATTTATGCCACGTCGGACTAAGGAGGGGGGCCACCCGACTTAACCAGGAAAAGTTAAGATAGGTGAAAACTAAAATGAACTTGCTTAAATGGGATATTTTTAGAAAAAATATGCTAAATGAGGTAGAGAGCATCATCAATTTACTATTTGGCGGTAAAATAATTGAATTAACTATTTTTATATGGAACCATTTCAAAGTATAGATAAAGAAACGATATGTATTATTTGGCTATGTAAGTACTCCCTCCATTTCAAAACACTTTGCATATAAGATATGTCTTAAGTCAAACATTATATTGTTTACATTAACAAATATTATATTAAATAATAACGACATCTACAATACAAAATAACTGCAATATGGAAATATATTCCAGCTGGTTCTAATAAAATTAGTTTGGCATTGTTCATGTTGATATTGTTATCTACTCCCTTCGTCCCATAATGTAAGACGTTTTTTGACACTAGTGTAGTGTCAAAAAACATCTTATATTATGAGAGTGAGGGAGTACAAACTTGGCCAAACTTCCCAAAGTTTGACTTAAGACAAAATTACTATGTAAAGTACTCCCTCCATTTCTTTTTTACTCCATGTATAAGATTTCTTTTAAGTCAAACTTCACAAAGGTTGATTAAACTTATATTTACCAATATCAACATCTACCGAAGTTATACAATATAAAATTAATTTCATAATGCAAATAATGATACTGATTTTTAATTATGAGTGTTGATGTTATTTTCTATAAAGTTGGTGAAACTTTATGAAGTTTGACTGCAGACAAACCTTATATGCAGAGTTAAAAGAAACGGATGAAGTATTTTTTAAACAAAGGGAGTACAAATCTCTATGATGGCAAACAAATTTAATGACTAAGAAAAATATATGACATGTGAATTGGTTGTGGTGTCTACGAGCACTAGCCAATCGATCGTGGAGATGGCCAAGGTGTGGAGGCTACCTAGTATTGATAAGTTGCTTAATACTGGAAAGGAGTGGATGCTAAATGCCCTTTCACAATTAAGTGAACTTGAGCGATGCATGATGATCATGACCTTCTGGCGCAGCTGGTTTGTCCGGAACGAGGTAATACATCAAAAACCAGCCCCACCTTTAGAGGTCTCGGTTCGGTTCTTGCAAAGCTATTTGGAATCACTGGTGGCGATCAAACTGAACTCGAACATGGATCCAATCAAGGGCAAGTCTACTATGGTTTTTGGCGCTTCATCTACACCGGGAAGAGTTTCACCTCCAGCGCTTAGATGGTCTAAACCAAATCCGGACAGGGTTAAACTCAATGTAGATGGGTCCTATGTTTCTACCGGAGCAGCGGGTGCAGGAATGATCCTTCGGGATTCTAATGGAGACATTATCTTTTCAGCCTGCAGAGTTCTGTATTCTTGCAGAGATGCTTTGGAAGCGGAGTTGTGCGCGTGTATGGAGGGGTTATCTATATCCATTCAGAGGTCAAATCTTCCCATTGCCATTGAGATGGATTCTTCGGAAGCGGGATCACTTGTGCTGGACAGGATCGTTCCGGTTATGCTTCCCTTATTAATGAGATTAGGTATCTCTTAAGTCTTCGATCTACTTGTATTACTCATGTGTCGCGAGTGCAAAATAAAGCTAGTGATTGTCTAGCTGCCTTCGGGAGAAGGGAGGGTAGAACTCTGACCTGGATTCAGTCCGGTCCTTCTGAGGTTTTAGAAATTGTTAAAGATGATTGTAAAGACTTGATTTTTGAGTAATACAAGTATTTCTCTCGCAAAAAAAAGAAGATCGTGGAGCCAGGAAGAAGATTGTGGTAAAGCTTTTTTTTTTGCGAGAAAAGATTGTGATAAACCTTCATTAACTTGGTATACCATGCCAAAAGGCGGCCGAAAATTATGAGCAACCGTTGTCACGCTGAATTAGCCATGTGGAACAAGGGTTGGCTTAATTATTAGTTAGCGAATTAAGCATCGACCAAGATTAGTCTGGATTCCAACACTGTAGTTGCATCATGACTCATGCGTATGGGTCATCTCTAGCTAGCTGTTATATGTTTAACGTTCTACTCCTTTCGTTCGGAATTACTTGTCGCGAAAATAGATGTATCTAGACGTATTTTAATTCTAGATACATCTATTTCTGAGACAAGTAATTTCGAACAGAGAGAGTACCTACGTATACTATCAAACATTTTTCTTCTTTAATTCTCTTATTATTGAGTAGGTTGAGTAGTTGGCCCCACTAATTCCCAATATATACATTCGCTTATCTATACTTACTAATAAAGCAAATAGGTATTCTTAGTCCATCATGCTATTTTACAGAAACTCCCTCATATTTCTGTTAATCAATCCGCATTCTGCTTTTAAGTCGGATTTTCGCTTTTTAAGAAAATCCCCTGATGCTTCTGGAAATCAACCCGCCAGACAATTTTAAGTCAGCTTTTTTGTTTTATAGGAAACCCCTTGATACAGTTGGGTTAATCAACCCACAGTACATATCAAATGCTTTTTAAATGTAGAATTGAAATATGATATTATTTTACCAGTTAACAAATTTAAAAATGCTATTTAAGGTGCATCCTTAATCAATAGCGCATCGTACATATTTTTTTCATATCGGTGTCGCGTATGATCATCTTTCTTTCATGTCGGTGCCGATCCGGATTGAAAATAAACACCTCAACAAACCAGGATAGGAGACAAAAAATATCTATAACTATACATGCACTCCTCGCTAAAACCTCATAGGAAAAAAGGCAGAATTATCATCTTATGCCGAGTGAGAAACGTCTTAGAATTGACAACGTTCAAATGTGTTGTGATTGTGTGAGCACTGAGACCACCGTTGGCGAAGGTAGGAAGGAGGATAACGACAACATGTTATTGAGTTAGAGGAGTGTGGTATTTTTTACACCTGTTGTAACGCACGGGCTCTTTTTCTAGTGTGTACTAAAGTAGATAGCTTTTTTTTAGAAAAGGAGGATGACCACCCCGGCCTCTACATCTGGGCGATGCATACGGCCACTTTATTAATTATTCTCACAAGACCTTACAAAGTTATACAACAGTAAGACTAAAGCCGCCGTCTAAGCAACAAATTGTCGCTACATCTATCCAGTTCATAAAGGGGCGCAGATAGCCTGGGCCTAATACCAAACAGACATCGCAGCCAAGCCTAACATCTAAGACCTGAGACCCCAACCTAGCCACTTGCCGGGTCTGGGGCACACACTGGTCCGGCGTGCTCTCAGAGGCCGCCGCCGCCAACTGCCACCGCTCCATCTTCAGAACTGTACTGATGCATCAACCTTGCTCGGTCCAGCTAACGTCGACGCCGTGGTGGTGCCCAACGGCACCTCCTCCCTGCGCGCAAACAACTGAACACGTCGCGGTCGCCACTGATACACCTCAGCGCCATGCTGCCAAGTACCACCAACCGACACAGCTTGAAGCCCTTGGAGGATCTGTCGTGCGTAGCACCTGCCGACCAGGCATGACCAAGCGTAGCACCTGTCGGTCAGGCATGACTTGACATCTCCACCGAAGCTCCGTGCAAGACGAAGCCGCTCCACCTCCTGCCTCTGACTTCCAACGCTGCTCCACAAAACGATGCTCCCAAGAGAGAAATGACACCGCAGTGCCGCCATCGTCCGGTCTGGAACACCAGATCCTAGGGTTTCCCCCGGAGCAATACGAGTGGGTCGACGGTAGTCACATGGCGATGCCATCATCAAGGTAACGACGTGGAACGCCGCCATCACCCGCCGTCGGCTCGGTTTTCACCGGCAACTACGTCTCCCCGACTCGCAGCTGGTGCCAGATGATGGATCCCGAGATCTGAACACCCAGCCTCAGGCCGACCACCTCTGATGGAAGAGATGACCACCACCGCCGGCTGCACCGGTCAGAACATATCTGATCGGAGGTGCCGCCGACGAGACCACTAGGCCCTCCACGCCGCCGTCGCCGATCTGAAGGCAGCATGCACGCCACCGCCGCCAAGCCGGCCGCCGCCGCCACCCGAAGGGCCATCCGCAGCGCCCGCAGCCCTGGCCTCCGCCGCGCCAAGCCGTCACAGTCCGAGGACGGGCCGGCCTCCCGCCGCCTGCAGCCATCCGCCGCGCCGCAGATCCCAGATCGATCGCGCCACCACACGCCTTGGGGCCGCCCCACCCCGGAGACGCGCGAGAGAGGAGATCCCCCGCCACCGCCGTCGGCCCCCGGGCTTAGCCCGGCGGCGTCTTCCGGCGGGGGCGGAGGGAGAGGAGGAGGGAGTTTGCGGCGGCGGTGGCTAGGTTTCTGGCCGCCCGAGTCGCCCTAGGCGGAGGATGACGCGGGGGCTAAGACGCGGGGGCTAAACTGCTTTGAGTCAAAGGGTCGGTACGTAAGTAGATGAATGATCCTGAATTCCTTCCTGATCTCTAATAAGTCTTCATGACCGTTAAAGAAGTCGGCACCGTCTTTTGATTAGCATGAGAATGACTGCAAACTAAGTATGTAGTACCTGATATTCACAACACCATGCATTGACTATAACCTCAACCACACTTTTAGCTGCTCCACTTGATAAGATTAGTCTTACATGTATGCACAAGTTGGCACGACTAGTACACACATGTTTCTTCCTTGGCTGGCAAAGCTCATGGGATTGAGTTTTACAGTTTTGCTAAAGCATATCTAGATGTGCTATAAGTATTTTATTTTTACTCGTTGGCAGGGAACAGCTCATGGAATTAGCTAGTCTCAACGATGGTGATGGCCATGAATAGTAGATAGATAGACCCGGCCGCATTTTATACATATTTTTCATGTGGCTAGCGTGTGTGCAATAGAAACGTCGAATATTTTTTACGTACGTGCATGCATACGTAGGTAAGTGTTTCCGTACGTTACATCTGTATATATGGTGCACGTATATCTTACGTTCGAGTGGTTGAGCTTTGTCTAATTATCTTTGGAACTGTCTCAAGACTAAAGCCCAGTGTTATACAATTCAGATCTAGCGACTAGCGACCAGGAGGTGCTCGCAATCCGATCTAGAGCCGCCGCCGGACCTCCCTACCCCCGCTCCCGTGCAGCGCCGCCGCGCTGCACCGGGGCATCCCCGCCTCCCTCCTTCGCCCCCCCCCCCCCCCCCCCCCTCGGCACCACTCTCCTCTCCGCCGCCGTCGGTGATGTTGCCAGGGCAAAGCCCGAGCGGCTCGGCGGCGGCGGTCTTCTGCTCGCGCATCAGCTGCTCAAGATCGATGTGGCACCTCCGATCTTGATCTTCTTGGCGGTGATGGCGGACAACGGCGGCTGGAGTGTGGCAGCGGGTCTGTAGTCCCAGCGGGTGGCAGCGGCGGCGGCCATGTTGCAGTCGCTCAACCTCCGGTTCGGCTTCGGATCGCGGTGGCGCTCCTGGTCTTGATCTGCATCACGCAGGCACCCGGGACGGCAACCCTGGGCTTGGCGGTGGTCTTCATCTCCTACGTCGGAGGTGGTCGGCCTGAGGCTGGGTGAGCGGATCTCGAGATCTGCAATCTAGTCCCGGCTGCGAGTCAGGGAGACATAGTTGCCGGTGAAAACCGAGCCGACGGCGGACGATGGCGGCGGTCTGTGCCATTACCTTGATGAAGGCATCGTCCTGTAACTACTATCGACCCACTCGTGCTGCTCCGGGTAAACCCCTAGGATTTGGTTTTCCAGATCGGACGATGCGTGGCACTACGGTGTCGTTTCTCTCTTGGGAGCATCGTTTGTGGAGCAGCGCTGGAAGTCAGAGGCAGGAGGTGGAGCGGCTTCGTCTTGCACGGAGCTTCGATGGAGATGTCAAGTCATGCCTGGCCGACGCTTTGTCACGCCTGGTCGGCAGGTGCTACGCACGACAGATCTTCGAGAGACTTCAAGCTGTGTCGGCTGGTGGTACTTGGCGGCATGGTGCTGAGGGGTGCCGGCAGCGACCGCGACGTGCTTAGCAGTTCGCGCGCAGGGAGGAGGTGCCGTTGGGCGACGTGATGGCGTCGACGGCAGCTAGACCGGGCAAGGATGACGCGCCAGTACAGCTCTGAAGAGGGAGTGGTGGTAGTTGGCGGCGGCGGCCTCTGAGAGCACGCTGGACCGGTGTGTGCCCCATACCCGGCAAGTGGCTTGATTGGGGCCTCAGGTCTTAGATGTTAGGTTTGGCTGCGAGGTCTGTGGTATTAGGCCCGGACTATCAGCATCCCTTCATCAACTGAATAGAAGTAACGACAGATGTTGCCTAGACGGTGGCTTCAAACTTACTGTTGTATTTCTTTGTAAGATCTTTTATGAATAATTAATAAAATGACTGCATGCATCGTCCAGATGCAGAGGTCAGGGGTGTGCCTCCTTTTTTAAAAAAACTATACAATTCAGATCTCTTGCTTGGGTACGTATTGCATGCGCAATGGAATTCAAACGGTCGTTCCTAGGGCGACAGGTGTACGCACATGCGCGTCCATGTCGACGGTCTGAGCAACAACAATCCAGTGGCAAAGCTCCTCACGCCGTTGAGGTTCCCATCGCAACTTCTGATCCCCATTCTAGTCCCATCTCGAATGTTGGTTTGAGAATGGAAGGACATCCCCCAGTCTTTGCATCTAGAGGTACACACAACCAATCATTACAAAGCTGATTGGTTTACTTAAACAGGTTTAGAAAGCTTAAACTTTAATTTAGACAGCTCCATAGTTTGGGTTCGAAGTAAGACCAGGCACATGTTCAAAAAAAAACAAGCACAATAATTTTGTGTTCAGAATAGACTTCTCTCTATATATTTAACGTGCTAAATACTCTCTTATTCCATCCTCACGCAAGAGAAAGACGTAAACAAAATTGAAAAGCAACACACACAAACAACTCAAGCTTGATTATTCTACAGGTCTCAAGTAGTTATATTTGTTGCTTAAAAATATAATTCATCACACAATATTCATATACACGTATCTTGCAAGATAATGTATTGAATACATATGAGATTTTACAAAATTCTTGTGAAACTTTATGTACTGGTCTTTTTTCTTATTTACATTTTAGGTTCATCTACGACCGAGTAGGCAAGAAATCGCACTTCCACACAAGATCATAGATGAATTAATTTCTGACTAGCTACATCTAGCTTGCTAGAGATATAATTTTAAAGGGCCTATCTACAGTAAACGGGAAAGCATCCACGAATCTAGATTTGTTGATTGAGACGAATGCAACTTTTTTCTCCTTTTTTCCTGGCCTAAGAATATGGTCCCAAAGTCCAACATTCATTTCCCATACGTAGAGAATGCTTCATTTTCTTTGACGGTGACATCACGAGCTTTAATAGGTGCAGTAATGTTGATAGGTAATCGCAAACTGCTACCTTGACTTGATGGCATTTTATCCTGCAAGGTTCCAATAGTAGCCACATATATAAATTGTTGATCGATAAATCCCATGAGAAGAAGAGAATTTTGCAGCATAGTTGATCTGATCCTTAAAACTATTCAAATGACATAAGAGCATCTCTAACAGACCCCTTATAAATCGAGCCCTTATAAGAGGCTTACAGTTTGCGTTTTCTCTCATATAAGGGCCGTATTTGTCTGCGGAAGAACAGAAACTACAATTGAAACTGTAAACTTTGAAAAGAAGTTTGGCGCGAAAGATGAACAAGCAGCAATAGTAGATAGAAGTTCATCATCCATACATATACGAGGTCATCGATTTACATAGTGTTGATTCGTCGGAGCGTCAGCCTAACCCTAACGTACTACCCAAAATGGGGCTCATCGGTGAGCCCTGCGGGTGCGGCGGCGGCAGCCATCACTCGTCGTCGGTGTCGGAGGTGAGGTCGACGTACATGGCGTCCCGCGCTTCGGCTTCGCGGCACCACGCCTCCTCCTTCTCCTCGAACTCGCACGCCATAGCGAGGCCCTGCTCGAGTACGACGTCGTTGACCTCCTCCTCCTGACGGCAGCGATGCGCCACCTCCTCCTCCTCCCACGCACTGCGCACGAGGATGGCGGCCTCCATGGCATCCGCCTCCGTCGGGGTGAGGAAATCCTCCGGCCCGACGACGCCACCGCCCCGCCACTCCGGCTCCGCCTCTAGCTCCGTCTTCACAGCCCGGAGCTGCGGGAGCTCCTCCGGCTCCCTTTTCACCGGGGTGAGTGGCGTACGGGAGCTCGAGGCTCCAGCGGAGGAGCTGCCCGTGGTGGAGGAGCACCTGCCTGCGGTCGTACTCCTCCGTCTCGCGGCGGAGGAGTGACGACGATGGCGAGAGCCCCTGGTTTGTGTGCCTACGGGCAGCCCTTTTCCTCGCGCCGTCGACAGCGACGCACCGCCTCCGCTCGGGGTCGTTGCCACCTCCGGCGCTGCAGCCGCCGACCACATTTCGCGCCACATCGAGGGGGATTGAAGTCACCGCCGGCAAGAAATCAAGGGGAGGATTTGGGAATTGCGGCGGCGCGCGGATAGGGTTCTGACCCGTATTCCAGCCGCAAACCGTTACATATACTGCGTGGGGGCGATTTGCGGGCCACTGTAAAAACATTTACGGGCCGAACGACTATATGGGCTCTGTCTGGCCCAAAAAACAGGCCAAACCCGTACAGTCGCCTGATTTTTATAGGCCACCTCGTTTTAAGGGGTCTGCTAGAGATGCTTGAATTATGTGAATTTGCCAAGTCATATATGCTCCCCTCCTACACATACATATTAAGGCTTTCATATATACACTTTTATATAGTTTAAAAGGTTCATATATGTCTAGCTAGCCATCACTTTCTCCCGTCAATACAAGGCAGCCAATAGAGTTAGCAACTTGAATTCTCTATATACTTCTTAAAATTGAATTTTCCAAGCGAATATAGCCATTTCCACATGCTTTCACACGCGCTTTGCGCATAGAAGTGTAAGATTCCATCAAGCCCATATACGGAATTCACTACGTGCCTTCGGTTTCCCATTTCCTTGGAGAAATCCTAGCACTTCATGCAGAGGGTTGAATTGACTCTAAACATTTCAGCTATAACTTGGTGTACCAACTCACTGAATTAAGTCTACGTACGCAGTCTGCTCAACATACTCATGTATCAACAAACGTAGGTCGTACGTATACGTTGCTATTAATGCTATATAATATAGTTTTCTCGAGTAAGTTTGTCAAACCTAGCGACACGGAGAGCTACGGATCATCAATGCCGCGATGTTGAACAAGCTAGAATTTCACATACGAAATGGACAATGTCTTTGTTTTGTTTTTTTGTCAAATGGGTGACTGTTCATATGTATGCCTGTCACTGTGCAGGGAAGAGACCCAGACAAATCACTTAATAGCGTGACCTCGATGGGTAGACCCATATATATGTGATAAATATAGCTTATATGTGAAAGAATTTGGATGTCGACACTCTCGTGGATGCGGACAGGCCAACGTTTTCTCGAATTTGGGCTTATTCCTCTTGATTCTTCCCGGCGTCTGTTTTCTAGGTATCTACCTTTCTGAGAGCAACACTAGTAGAAAACAGGGCTTTCGTTCGGGCATGGCAAACCCACTAGTCCCGGTTCAGTCACGAACCGAGATCCATGGGGCATTCGTCCCGGTTCGTGAGCCCAGGGGGCCGACCGGGGCCGCGTGGGCGTTGGTCCCGGTTCGTATGGAACCATTTGTCCCGGTTCGAGGCACGAACCGGGACTAATGGGCCTCGCTCCTGGCCCACAATCATTGGTCCCGGTTCTTGGTTTGAACCAGGACAGAAGGCCCGGATTTAGTACCGGTTCTAGCCACGAACTGGGACAAATGAGCTGCCTATATATACCCCATCGCCGCAGCAGAGCACTCCACAGTGCTCTATTTTTTCTGGCCGTCGAGGGGAGGGCATTTGAGTGCTCTAACTCACCACCTATGCACATGAGGTATTCGATGAAATGTCTGAGCCACACTAGTTAATCTTTCTCCACACGAAACTCGACCTCCGAGCTCCATTTTCCCCGAGATTTGTCTAGGTTTAGAGGTCCGTCACGTCCCGTCCCCGTCTTCACCGCCGTCGATCGCCCGCGCCGATCTCGTCGCCAGTACCACCGTGGTGAGCCTCTTGTTCTTATCTTCTTTCTGAAAAAAAAAATTCTTACTTCAGATAGATACTTGTCTAATTTTGTTACTTTTATTATTCCTTCTTATTATATAGTGTGATGGTTTTGGTATCCGCCCCCGTCGGCCCTCGTCCTGTCTATGATTCGGATGTGGTATATATTATCTTTTTATAACTATTTGGTTCATTTATTGTTTATGACAATTATGCCGACCAACGTGACATAGATTTTATTTATCTAGGAGGTGGTTGAACCGGAAATTCCAACCGACCCTATTGTCGAGAGGTTAAATTTAGTTGAAGAAGAAAACAATTACTTGAAGGAAAAAATAAAAAAAATTGAGGAGGAGAAGATGATATTGGAGTTGCATGTTGCAGATGTCGTCGATGATCACAAGATCAAGATGGATGCAATGCGGTTGAAGATTAGAAAGATTAGGAAATATGCCATTCATACCGAGGCTTGGTATCATTATGCAGTTGGATCAATTGTTACCTTGGTTGCGATTATGATCGCATTTGTTGTTGCATTGAAATGTTTTACATAATTTCAATGTATGGTTTAATTAGATGCTCTGGAGAGCTATATATATGTTGTTCAATGAGAACTATGTATTGAAGGAAATGTGCCCTAGAGGCAATAATAAAGTTATTATTTATTTCCTTATATCATGATAAATGTTTATTATTCATGCTAGAATTGTATTAACCGGAAACATGATACATGTGTGAATACATAGACAAACAAAGTGTCACTAGTATGCCTCTACTTGACTAGCTCGTTGATCAAAGATGGTTATGTTTCCTAGCCATAGACATGAGTTGTCATTTGATTAATGGGATCACATCATTAGGAGAATGATGTGATTAACTTGACCCATTCCGTTAGCTTAGCACTCGATCGTTTAGTATATTGCTATTGCTTTCTTCATGACTTATACATGTTCCTTTGACTATGAGATTATGCAACTCCCGTTTACCGGAGGAACACTTTGTGTGCTATCAAACGTCACAACGTAACTGGGTGATTATAAAGGTGCTCTACAGGTGTCTCCGAAGGTACTTGTTGGGTTGGCGTATTTCGAGATTAGGATTTGTCACTCCGATTGTCGGAGAGGTATCTCTGGGCCCTCTCGGTAATGCACATCACTATAAGCCTTGCAAGCATTGTAACTAATGAGTTAGTTGCGAGATGATGTATTACGGAATGAGTAAAGAGACTTGCCGGTAATGAGATTGAATTAGGTATTGAGATACCGACGATCGAATCTCGGGCAAGTAACATACCGATGACAAAGGGAACAACGTATGTTGTTTTGCGGTCTGACCGATAAAGATCTTCGTAGAATATGTGGGAGCCAATATGAGCATCCAGGTTCCGCTATTGGTTATTGACCGAAGACGTGTCTCAGTCATGTCTACATAGTTCTCGAACCCGTAGGGTCCGCACACTTAAAGTTCGATGACGGTTATATTATGAGTTTATGTGTTTTGATGTACCGAATGTAGTTCGGAGTCCCGGATGAGATCGGGGACATGACGAGGAGTCTCGAAATGGCCGAGACATAAAGATCGATATATTGGACAACTATATTCGGACTTCGGAAAGGTTCGAGTGCTTCGGGTATTTATCAGAGTACCGGAGAGTTACGGGAATTCGCCGGGGAGAAGTATTGGGCCTTATTGGGCCATACGGGAATAGAGGAGAGAGGCCAAAAGGAAGGAGGCACGCACCCCCCCTCTGGTCCGAATTGGACAAGGGGTGCAGCCCCCTTTTCCTTCTCCCTCTCCCCCTCTTTCCTTCTCTCCTACTCCAACAAGGAAAGGAGGAGTCCTACTCCCGGTGGGAGTAGGACTCCCCCCTTGGCGCGCCCTCCTCCTTGGCCGGCCGCCTCCCCCCTTGCTCCTTTATATACGGGGGCAGGGGGCACCCCATAGACACAACAATTGATCGTTTGATCTTTTAGCCGTGTGCGGTGCCCCCCTCCACCATAGTCCACCTCGATAATACTGTAGCGGTGCTTAGGCGAAGCCCTGCGTCGGTAGAACATCATCATTGTCACCACGCCGTTGTGCTGACGAAACTCTCCCTCAACACTCGGCTGGATCGGAGTTCGAGGGACATCATTGGGCTGAACGTGTGCTGAACTCGAAGGTGCCGTGCGTTCGGTACTTGATTGGTCGAATCGTGAAGACGTACGACTACATCAACCGCGTTGTGCTAACTTTCAGTCTACGAGGCTACGTGGACACACTCTCCCCTCTCGTTGCTATGCATCACCATGATCTTGCGTGTGCGTAGGAATTTTTTTGAAATTACTACGTTCCCCAACAGTGGCATCTGAGCCTGGTTTTATGCGTAGATGTCATATGCGCGAGTAGAACACAAGTGAGTTGTGGGCTATACAAGTCATACTGCTTACCAGCATGCCATACTTTGGTTCGGCGGTATTGTTGGATGAAGCGGCCCGGACCGACATTACGCGTACGCTTACGCGAGACTGGTTCTACCGACGTGCTTTGCACACAGGTGGCTGGCGGGTGTCAGTTTCTCCAACTTTAGTTGAACCGAGTGTGGCTACGCCCGGTCCTTGCGAAGGTTAAAACAGCACCAACTTGACAAACTATCGTTGTGGTTTTGATGCGTAGGTAAGAACGGTTCTTGCTAAGCCCGTAGCAGCCACGTAAAACCTGCAACAACAAAGTAGAGGACGTCTAACTTGTTTTTGCAGGGTAGGTTGTGATGTGATATGGTCAAAGCATGATGCTAAATTTATTGTATGAGATGATCATGTTTTGTAACCGAGTTATCGGCAACTGGCAGGAGCCATATGGTTGTCGTTTTATTGTATGCAATGCAATCGCCCTGTAATGCTTTACTTTATCACTAAGCGGTAGCGATAGTCGTAGAAGCATAAGATTGGCGAGACGACAACGATGCTACGATGGAGATCAAGGTGTCGCGCCGGTGACGATGGTGATCATGACGGTGCTTCGGAGACGGAGATCACAAGCACAAGATGATGATGGCCATATCATATCACTTATATTGATTGCATGTGATGTTTATCTTTTATGCATCTTATCTTGCTTTGATTGACGGTAGCATTATAAGATGATCCCTCACTAAATTATCAAAGTATAAGTGTTCTCCCTGAGTATGCACCGTTGCGAAAGTTCTTCGTGCTGAGACACCACGTGATGATCGGGTGTGATAGGCTCTACATTCAAATACAACGGGTGCAAAACAGTTGCACACGCGGAATACTCAGGTTAAGCTTGACGAGCCTAGCATATAACAGATATGGCCTCGGAACACGGAGACCGAAAGGTCGAGCGTGAATCATATAGTAGATATGATCAACATAGTGATGTTCACCGTTGAAACTACTCCATCTCACGTGATGATCGGACATGGTTTAGTTGATATGGATCACGTGATCACTTAGAGGATTAGAGGGATGTCTATCTAAGTGGGAGTTCTTAAGTAATATGATTAATTGAACTTAAATTTATCATGAACTTAGTCCTGATAGTATTTTGCAAATTATGTTGTAGATCAATAGCTCGCGTTGTTGCTTCCCTATGTGTATTTTGATATGTTCCTAGAGAAAAATTATGTTGAAAGATGTTAGTAGCAATGATGCGGATTGGTTCCATGATCTGAGGATTATCCTCATTGCTGCACAGAAAAATTATGTTCTTGATGCACCGCTAGGTGACAGACCTATTGCAGGAGCATATGCAGACATTATGAACGTTTGGCTAGCTCAATATGATGACTACTTGATAGTTTACTGCACCATGCTTAACGGCTTAGAATCGGGACTTCAAAGACGTTTTGAACGTCATGAACCATATGAGATGTTCCAGGAGTTGAAGTTAATATTTCAAGCAAATACCCGAGTTGAGAGATATGAAGTCTCCAACAAGTTCTATAGCTAAAAGATGGAGGAGAATAGCTCAAGCAGTAAGCATGTGCTCAGATTGTCTGGGTACTACAATCGCTTGAATCAAGTGGGAGTTAATCTTCCAGATAAGATAGTGATTGGCAGAATTCTCTAGTCACCATCACCAAGTTTGTAGAACTTCGTGATGAACTATAATATGCAAGGGATAACAGAAACAATTCCCAAGCTCTTCGTGATGTTGAAATCGACGAAGGTAGAAATTAAGAAAAACATCAAGTGTTGATGGTTGACGAGACCACTAATTTCAAGAAAAACGGCAAAGGGAAGAAGGGAACTTCAAGAAGAACAGCAAGCAAGTTGCTGCTCAAGTGAAGAAGCCCAAATCTGTACCTAAGCCTGAGACTAAGTGCTTCTACTTCAAAGGGACTGGTCACTGGAAGCGGAACTGTCCCAAGTATTTGGAGGATAAGAAGGATGGCAAAGTGAACAAAGGTATATTTGATATACAGATTATTGATGTGTATTTTACTAGTGTTCGTAGCAACCCCTCGGTATTTGATACTGGTTCAGTTGCTAAGAGTAGTAACTCGAAACGGGAGTTGCAGAATGAACAGAGACTAGTTAAGGGTAAAGTGACGATGTGTGTTGGAAGTGGTTCCAAGATTGATATGATCATCATCGCACGCTCCCTACACTTTCGGGATTAGTGTTGAACCTAAATAAGTGTTATTTGGTGTTTGCGTTTAGCATGAATATGATTTGATCATGTTTATTACAATATGGTTATTCATTTAAGTTAGAGAATAATTGTTGTTCTGTTTACATGAATAAAACCTTATATGGTTACACACCCAATGAAAATGGTTCGTTGGATCTCGATCGTAGTGATACACATATTCATAATATTGAAGCCAAAAGATGCAAAGTTAATAATGATAGTGCAACTTATTTGTGGCACCGCCGTTTAGGTCATATTGGTGTAAAGCGCATGAAGAAACTCCATGCTGATGGGCTTTTGGAATCACTTGATTATGAATCACTTGATACTTGCGAACCATGCGTTATGGGCAAAATGACTAAGACTCCGTTCTCCGGAACAATGGAGCGAGCAACTGACTTATTGGAAATAATACATACTGATGTATGCGATCCAATGAGTGTTGAGGCTCGCGGCGGGTATTGTTATTTTCTGACCTTCACAGATGATTTGAGCAGATATGGGTATATCTACTTGATGAAACATAAGTCTGAAACATTTGAAAAGTTCAAAGAATTTCAGAGTGAAGTGGAAAATCATCGTGACAAGAAAATAAGGTTTCTACAATCTGATCGCGGAGACAAATATTTGAGTTACAAGTTTGGTCTTCAATTAAAACAAATAAAATAGTTTCACAAATTCGTGCCACCTGGAACACCACAGCATAATGGTGTGTCCGAACGTCATAACCATACTTTATTGGATATAGTGCAATCTATGATGTTTCTTACCGATTTACCACTATAGTTTTGGGGTTATGCATTAGAGACAGCTGCATTCACGTAAAAAAAAGGGGCACCATCTAAATCCGTTTGAGACGACACCGTATGAACTGTGGTTTGGCAAGAAATCAAAGTTGTCGTTTCTTAAAGTTTGGGGTTGTGATGCTTATATGAAAAAGTTTCATCCTGATAAGCTCAAACCCAAATCGGAGAAATATGTCTTCATAGGATACCCAAAGGAGACTGGTGGGTACACCTTCTATCACAGATCCGAAGGCAAGACATTCGTTGCTAAGAATGGATCCTTTCTAGAGAAGGAGTTTCTCTCGAAAGAAGTGAGTGGGAGGAAAGTAGAACTTGATGAGGTAACTATACCTGCTCCCTTATTGGAAAGTAGTTCATCACAGAAATCTGTTCCTGTGACTCCTACACCAATTAGTGAGGAAGCTAATGATGATGATCATGTAACTTCAG
Source organism: Triticum aestivum (assembly GCF_018294505.1). Lineage (NCBI taxonomy): Eukaryota > Viridiplantae > Streptophyta > Magnoliopsida > Poales > Poaceae > Triticum > Triticum aestivum. The sequence continues at coordinate 577,809,629 of NC_057814.1, read as the reverse complement.
ATCAAGTTACTACCGAACCTCGTAGGTCAACCAGAATGAAATCCGCACCAGAGTGGTACGGTAATCTAGTTCTGGAGGTCATGTTACTTGACCATGACGAACCTACGAACTATGAGGAAGCGATGATGAGCCCAGATTCCGCAAAATGGCTTGAGGCCATGAAATCTGAGATGGGATCCATGTATGAGAACAAAGTGTGGACTTTGGTTGACTTGCCCGGTGATCGACAAGCCATAGAAAATAAATGGATCTTCAAGAGGAAGACGGACGCTGATAGTAGTGTTACTATCTACAAAGCTAGAATTGTCGCAAAAAGGTTTTCGACAAGTTCAAGGTGTTGACTACGATGAGAGTTTCTCACTCGTATCTATGCTTAAGTCTGTCCGAATCATGTTAGCAATTGCCGCATTTTATGAAATCTGGCAGATGGATAAATAAAACTGCATTCCTTAATGGATTTATTAAAGAAGAGTTGTATATAATGCAACCAGAAGGTTTTGTCAATCCTAAAGGTGCTAACAAAATATGCAAGCTCTAGTGATCCATCTATGGACTGGTGCAAGCATCTCGGAGTTGGAATATATGCTTTGATAAGTTGATCAAAGGATATAGTTTTATACAGACTTGCGGTGAAGCCTGTATTTACAAGAAAGTGAGTGGGAGCACTACAGCATTTCTGATAAGTATATGTGAATGACATATTGTTGATCGGAAATAATGTAGAATTATTCTGCAAAGCATAAAGGAGTATTTGAAAGGAGTTTTTCAAAGAAGGACCTCAGTGAAGCTGCTTACATATTGAGCATCAAGATCTATAGAGATAGATCAAGACGCTTGACAAGTTTTTTCAATGAGTACATACCTTGACAAGATTTTGAAGTAGTTCAAAAGGGAACAGTCAAAGAAAGAGTTTCTTGTCTGTGTTAAAAGGTGTGAAATTGAGTAAGACTCAAAGCCCGACCACGGCAGAAGATAGAAAGAGAATGAAAGTCATTCCCTATGCCTCGGCCATAGGTTCTATCAAGTATGCTATGCTGAGTACGAGACCTATTGTGTACCTCACCATGAGTTTGGCAAGTGAGTACAATAGTGATCTAGGAGTAGATCACTGGACAGCGGTCAAAATTATCCTTAGTGGAATAAGGATATGTTTCTCAATTATGGAAGTGACAAAAGGTTCGTTGTAAAGGGTTACGTCGATGCAAGTTTTGACACTAATCTAGATGACTCTAAGTCTCGATCTAGATACATATTGAAAGTGGGAGCAATTAGCTAGAGTAGCTCCGTGCAGAGCATTGTAGACATAGAAATTTGCAAAATACTTACGGATCTGAATGTGACAGACCCGTTGACTAAAATTATCTCACAAGCAAAACATGATCACACCTTAGTACTCTTTGGGTGTTAATTACATAGCGATGTGAACTAGATTACTGACTCTAGTACACCCTTTGGGTGTTGGTCACATGTCGATGTGAACTATGGGTGTTAACCACATAAAGATGTGAACCATTGATGTTAAATCACATAGCGATGTGAACTAGATTATTGACTCTAGTGCAAGTGGGAGACTGAAGGAAATGTGCCCTAGAGGCAATAATAAAGTAAGTATTTATTTCCTTATATCATGATAAATGTTTATTATTCATGCTAGAATTGTATTAACCGGAAACATGATACATGTGTGAATACATAGACAAACAGAGTGTCACTACTATGCCTCTACTTGACTAGCTCGTTGATCAAAGATGGTTATGTTTCCTAGCCATAGACATGAGTTGTCATTTGATTAACGGGATCACATCATTAGGAGAATGATGTGATTGACTTGACCCATTCCGTTAGCTTAGCACTCGATCGTTAGTATATTGCTATTGCTTTCTTCATGACTTATACATGTTCCTTTGACTATGAGATTATGCAACTTCCGTTTACCGGAGGAACACTTTGTGTGCTACCAAACGTCACAACGTAACTGGGTGATTATAAAGGTGCTCTACAGGTGTCTCCGAAGGTACTTGTTGGGTTGGCGTATTTCGAGATTAGGATTTGTCACTCCGTGTACCGGAGAGGTATCTCTGGGCCCTCTCGGTAATGCACATCACTATAAGCCTTGCAAGCATTGTGACTAATGAGTTAGTTGCGGGATGATGTATTACGGAACGAGTAAAGAGACTTGCCGGTAATGAGATTGAACTAGGTATTGAGATACCGACGATCGAATCTCGGGCAAGTAACATACCGATGACAAAGGGAACAACGTATGTTGTTTTGCGGTCTGACCGATAAAGATCTTCGTAGAATATGTGGGAGCCAATATGAGCATCCAGGTTCCGCTATTGGTTATTGACCGGAGACATGTCTCGGTCATGTCTACATAGTTCTCGAACCCGTAGGGTCCGCACGCTTAAAGTTCGATGACGGTTATATTATGAATTTATGTGTTTTGATGTACCGAAGGTAGTTCGGAGTCCCGGCTGAGATCGGGGACATGACGAGGAGTCTCGAAATGGCCGAGACATAAAGATCGATATATTGGACGACTATATTCGGACTTCGGAAAGGTTCCGAGTGATTCGGGTATTTATCGGAGTACCGGAGAGTTACAGGAATTCGCCGGGGAGAAGTATTGGGCCTTATTGGTCCGAATTGGATAAGGGGTGCAGCCCCCTTTTCCTTCTCCCTCTCCCCCTCTTTCCTTCTCTCCTACTCCAACAAGGAAAGGAGGAGTCCTACTCCCGGTGGGAGTAGGACTCCCCCCTTAGCGCGCCCTCCTCCTTGGCCGCCCCCCCCCTTGCTCCTTTATATATGGGGGCAGGGGGGCACCCCATAGACACAACAATTGATCGTTTGATCTTTTAGCCGTGTGCGGTGCCCCCCTCCACCATAATCCACCGCGATAATACTGTAGCGGTGCTTAGGCGAAGCCCTGCGTCGGTAGAACATCATCATCGTCACCAGGCCGTCGTGCTGACGAAACTCTCCCTCAACACTCGGCTGGATCGGAGTTCGAGGGACGTCATTGGGCTGAACGTGTGCTGAACTCGGAGGTGCCATGCGTTCGGTACTTGATCGGTCGGATCGTGAAGACGTATGACTAGATCAACCGCGTTGTGCTAACGCTTTCGCTTTCGGTCTACGAGGGTACGTGGACACACTCTCCCCTCTCGTTGCTATGCATCACCATGATCTTGCATGTGCGTAGGAAATTTTTTGAAATTACTACGTTCCCCAACATGTATGTACTTTGGTTTTAATGTGATGATGAATTTCTATTAATTTGGTCACTTATCTATTCATGAGCTATATGTTGCCTTCAATTTCAGGGTCTTATAGCTCAAAATAATCAGTAAATGCATAAAAAATAACAAGTGAAGTCAGAAAGGGTTGAAAATTGTTGATGTGGCTTTGAATGGTGCATTTTGAACACAGAAAAACTATGGAGTTCAAGTAAGTTAGAAAAAAATTGAAATCCCTTTGCAGCAGACGAGTTTCCGTATGAAACCCTGATACTTCGAAAGAGATTGTCCGTTTTGTACACGAAGTGCATCCAGTTTTTGCCGTAACCCTCTCTACGTTCTTGCACATGCTATGTGGGTGAAATGATGATACCATGCCAACTTTTAACCTTTTCATAGTTGATTTGAAATGCTTTTCAATTTCAGGGTTTTATAGCTCAAAATAATCAGTAAATGCATGAAAAATAACAAATGAAGTCAGAAAGGGTTGAAAATTGATGATGTGGCTTTGAATGGTGCATTTTGAACACAGACAAACTATGGAGTTCAAGTAAGTTCAAAATAATGAAATCCCTTCGTAACAGACGAGTTTTCGAATGAAACCCTGATACTTCGAAAGAGATTGTCCGTTTTGTATACGAAGTGCATCCAGTTTTTGCCGTAACCCTCTCTACTTTTTTGCACATGGAAAATAACAAATATCATAAAAAATAAATAAGTAATTAGAAACAGAATAAAATAAACTTTAATAAAATATATAAGTAGAAACAAAATAAAATAAACTTTAATAACATAAATAAAATTTATGAAACTAAAATTATCAACGTATTTTCTGTTCAAAACATTATAAGCAACATCTAGTATTACTGAAACTAAAATTATATAAAATTGATGCAACTAAAATTATCAAAAAAATCTATTCAAAATCATTAAAAGCAAAAAGAATTTTCATAAAGAACTTTTTTTGTTAGAAACTTTAATAGCAAAAAGAATTATCATAAAATAAAATAAATAAGTAATTAGAAACAAAATAAAATAAAATAAATAAGTATTTTGTTGTAAGTAGAAACAAAATAAAATAAATAAAGCAAAAAAGAAAAGAAATAAACTGGGAAAAAATAAAAAAAACGCCACCTACTGGGCCACCACAGCCTGAATACGACTAGAAACCCACCCATGGGCCAGGATTCAGGCCCGTAGAAGGCCCAATAGGCCCACAGGCAGATACAGTGTGTTTAGGCCCGAAAGCCTGCATTTGAGAGGAGCTCCAGAGGGTAGCGGGAGTGGGGCTTATAAACCACTCTCGAGCTCCCTCAGCTAGCGAGGTGGGACTAAACTTTCATGCCGCGATGCGGGCAGCACAAGGCCTTTAGTCCCGGTTGGTGCCACCAACCGGTACTAAAGGCATACATTGATACCGGTTCGTGGCACCAACCAGTACTAATGCCCCCCCTTTAGTCCTGGTTTGTGCTACCAACCGGGACCAAAGGCCTCTGCTTCCCGCCCTTTGGGCTGCTGGAAAGAGGCCTTTGGTCCCGGTTGGTGGCACCAACCGGGACTGAAGGTGGGCTTTGGTACCGGTTCGTGCCATGAACCGGGACTAAAGCTTTTCCTATATAAGCCAGCACTTAGCATTTTTTCAGATTTCATCGCCAGTTGCCGCCCGACGACGCCGACCCTCCTCGACGCCGCCAGGCAGCCCCGCCGCCGTCGCCGTCGCCCGTGCCCCCGAGCCCACGCCGACGCCGTCTGTCGCCCTCGAGCCCACGCCGTCGCCGGCCGCGCCCCTGCGCCACGCCCCGACGCCGTCCCGCCCCGCCCCGACGCCGTCGCCGCCCCGCGCCGCCCCTGCCCCGACGCTGCCTCCTCGTCGCCGTCGCCGCGCACCCTGTGAGCGCCGCCCTGATCCCCTCCTCCTCCTCCCTGTAATGGCCGCCGCCGCGCCCCCTAGCTAGCTATTATATATGTGTAGTTTAGATTTGTAATTTAGTTGTATTAATTTGGATGTGTAGTTAATTTAGTTGTTGTAATTTAGATGTGTAGTTTAGATTTTTTTTGGTGACATTATTATTGAATATGCAAATGTTTGTATGTTCATATATATGCAAAGAATATATCAATTTTTTCATAGAATTTTTATGATTTTTTTCTGGTGTAATTTTGTTCATAGAATTTTTATGATTTTTCATAGAATTTTCTTTCTCAATTTATGTATATGTTCATATTGTGTAGGAATCTGAAAATTGTGTATGATCAAAGTCATTTATGTATGTTCATATTTAGAAGAAAAATAAGGAGAGAAAAAATGAAAATAAGAAGAGGAAGAAGGAGAAGAAGAAGAAGAATATGAAGAAGAGGAGAGGAAGAAGAGGAGAAATAAATAAGAAGATGAAAAAGAAGAAAAAAAAGAGTCGAAGAAGAAGAAATAGAGGAGAAGAAGAAGAAATAGAATAATATATTATTCTATTTTTTCTTCTTCTCCTCTATTCCTTCTTCTTCTCCTCTTTTTTTCCTTTTTTTTCTTCGATCTTCTCCTCTATTCCTTTCTTCTTCTCCTCCTTTTTTCTTCCTCTTCTTATTTTTTTATCAGGTATGTCGTTGTCGATATACATACCCCCCTCCTCGATAACTTTTAGTAAGTACTACTTAGAAAGTGTTTAATAGAATTAGTTAGAAAAATAATAGAACTAGTTAAACTAGCTAGTTTATTTTTAGTAAGTACTACTTTATTCTATTTATAGTAAGGAAATTAATTGAACTAGTTTACTTTTTTAGTTAAAGCAATTATTCCCGCATCGACATCGACGATGCCTATCCCGCATCCTCGTCGTCGACTCAGCGGAGGAGGCCGACTTGACCAGAGGGGCCATGTCCGGGACTGGGCTCCGCCGGGCTGGTTTTGGGAGGTGCTACCTTCCGGGGGGCGTAGGTTGGTGAGGAGCCAGCCTGTCGTTGACCCGATCCTTGTTTGGTGGCGGTCGTGTGGGCCAGTGACGGTGCCGAGGCTTCCGGACACCGCGGAGGTGGTACGTCACCGTGTCGCGAGGAGGACCAGCACGTCCGTCGCTACATGGTTGCGTTGGAGGGCAGGTTCGACAATACCTGGCAGGTTCGACAATACCTGGCAGGTTCTTCAGGGATCTCACTGGAGCTATGATCATGTGATGGTTCCTTCCCTTTGGGTGTCCACCGCCCGCGCCGATACCCATCGGGCGCTACGGTTCTAACTGTACTGGCGATATGTATGATAATATTCGAGGTGTATTAGTGATAATATTCGACGATGTACGAACGCATGGAGATGATGTAGTTTTGCTTATAATTGAATGCATCCTAATTTGAATACTACTTTATTTTGCGATTTGATTTTGCTTATTGAATGCTCAAATTGGAAAACTACTCCTACTTTGAATGCTAAAATTGGAGAGCACTATGCAAGGCATATGCATATGATTAGTTGATAGCTTATAGGGTTTTTGTTTTCGCAGAAATCTAGGAGCCCCCGGCCCCTCCATCATCCCCGCCGTCGTCCCCGTCACCGCCCCCTCCGACATCGAGGTGAGACCAGCCAAATCCTCTTTTAGAAAGATAATTAAACGATATTTCCAGTCGAGTCTCCACCATATATGAGAGGACGAAGAATCCCGACTGTTGTCGTGGGGGTAGCTTCTCCTTCATTCCCGTGTGCTAGACAATTTGGTGTAATGCACTCGGGAATGAAAGGAGGAGCTACCATCACCGATGGTCGCAAATGTCAGAGAGGAATCAGTAAGGGAGAGTTCCACCATATATATATGAGAGGACGAAGAATCCCGACTGTTGTCGTGGGGGTCGCTTCTCCTTTGTTCCCGTGTGCTAGACATTTTGGTGTAATGCACTCGGGGACAAATGGAGGAGCGACCATCACCAGCGGTCGAATGTATACACCACGTGAGCTGAGAGTTTTCAAGAAAAGACTCGACAAACCGATAGTCAACCCGTGATGAATAATAATGATCTAATTTAGTTTTTGTAGTACATATATTTAATTGTACAAGTTTAATCTCTGAATTATGAACGTAGAAAATGTCATCATCGGACGACGAAAGTCTCCCGGGGGAGTGCGGGTGGTGCCACGACGATCGAGGTTTGTGCTACAGGCCTCACCTAGACGATGATCGGCGCTTCAGCATTAAGCTCGAGGAGACCTTCGATGTTGAAACGGTACGCAACGGCGACAAGTGTTTTTTTCGTAATTAAGCATGACTTCAACTATTTCAACGTGTAACTTTCATCTTTTACAATTCGAGTATAGCTTATCCCATGCCATGCAAGACGCTATGTCTTGGAGAGGATGGATTTTGAAGACCATGAAAATTTTGAAACGAAGAAAATTCACCTAAGGACCCATCATGATGTGGATTTTGAAGTAAATCTGTATAATGTTGAGAGCGTAACCCATTTTGGTTGCAAAAATTGGGAAGCATTTTGCAAGATGTATGGTTTTGATGAGGGTATGCTTGTCACCATGGATCTTGGTGATCCTGAAATCGAGCAAGACAATATGGACATTTGGGTCCTTGTTGATACGCCTCCAGTTCTACCGCTATGTGAGTTTCTCAAACATAGTTATTAGCTAATTTATATTGTTTATTTCAAAATAGCTGACAACTTATTTTCATTGACAGCTTATTTTGATTGTTCAAACAATGTGCGGAACATGGTAGACAAAACCCACTACACCGATGGCTCCGAATTAACTTATCAGGAGAAAAATCATCTGGTCGGATTTTGTACTGATCTTGAGAATTACAATATCTACAATCAAACTCCTCAACATTATGGTCAATACGTGCCACTAGTGCACGTGTTGAACCACGGTAACTACCATGGAGATACCCTGGTAAGATATTTTACTATTACGACATCCGTGCATCTTTTGCATACTTCTAAAACTAGTACATCATTGCTAACTATGAAGTTATTACTATGTTTTTCAACAGAGAATCCCAGAGGATTGTGTGCCTCATTTGATGTATCAGAATGGCAGCCTTCGTGTTTTGAACATATATCCAGGTCATCCTACGAATCTCAACTGTCCATACCGGATTTCTAAAAGAAGTGGAGACATGCTAATCAGAGAATGAAAAAAATGTATGGACAGTCATAAGGAGGTTCTTGGAAGCAAAAAAGGAAGCGAAGCGCAAGAATTGGAGACAGGATGATCTCCATTCTCCATAATGAAGAGTCAGAGTCTATATTGTTTTATGTTATTTTACCTTAAAGAGGGTATTTAGGTCCTACCTAATACTGATGATCATGTGCTAAGAACAAAGTAGGGTTGGTTCGATGACTATCAGGATGATGATCGTATGACTTGTTATTAATAACGAGTAGAAGTTGTATGATGATGATTAGTAGGACTTGTTATTATGATGATGCATGATGCGAGCATGAAGAGTTATTATATATCTGTGGATGAAATGAATATGGATTGGATTGAAGTGAAGGCAACATGCATGTGGTGCATGTCGAGTTTGGATTGTACTACTTTCGACATACACCACATGTTGCCTCACTTCAATCTAAGTCATGTTTAGGCATAGCAGTAGCAGTAGCACGGAGATAAGAGAGGACACATCTCTCTATTAGCTACCTATACCAACCTAAATTAACCCCCAAAACCCCTACACCACTTCCTTCCAAAAAAAACCAGCCGCTGAAATGCTGACGCGTGAAAGCTTATTGGTCCTGGTTGGTGCTACCAACCGGGACCAAAGGCCCTCCTGCCTGAGCTCGCCGGAGCGGCCACGTGGAGGCCCATCTGTCCCGGTTTGTATAAGAACCGGGACTAAAGACCTAGGGCATTAGTAACGATCCTTTAATCCCGGTTCTCCAACCGGGACAGATGGGCCTTATGAACCGGGACAAATGGGCCTTTTTCTACTAGCGCAAGTTAAGTGAGCATGGATGTTTGACTGGACTAGGTCACGAAATTCAGCCTTCTCTCTCTTTCTCTCTCTCTCCGATTCACACATTCCATGGGCCCTATATAGTACGGTTGTACTTATAAAAATAGTGTTCCAGCTTAGAGTTCATCATAGTTTGGCCAAACCAAAACTCTCTCTCTCTCTCTCTCTCTACATATATATACTGGAACTCGATTCTGGAGAAGCATCATCAGCTGTATGCGTACCACAAGCTTGGGATCGAGTTGAAGGGCTATAGCTCTAGCAGCAGGGGGAGATCGATCGATAAAGCATGAGAGGGTTCGAGAGGAGAGGCGTCCGGCAGTACAATCGGTCGGACGACCCGCGGATGCGGTGGACGGAGGAGCTGCACCGGCAGTTCATCGAGGCCGTCGACTGCCTCGGCGGCCAGGACGGTCAGTTCTTGCTTCTCGCATCTCAGATACATGATGTAGATCTCTCTCAACTCGGCCACAAGCATCACATGCATGGCGACCGGCTAATTGCACATTTTATAGCATGAAAATTTGGTGATTCCATTGATTTTTCACTCTCGGACGATCAATCTGTTCAAGATTCTGTGTGTTTTTTTCGGTGTGGATCGATTAAGATGAACAACATGAGATCCCCCCCCCCCCTCCCCTTTTTTCTTGGCTGACTATGAATTATTTGCTGCTCAAGGACGTCAATCATTAATTGTGCAAACGATGTTTAACACCTTCGTCGTCGTAATCTCTACGATGTTACTTTGGCAATAAATGGCAGCTCTCCTGTCATTTCGTCCAAAGAAAAATCTTTGGGTTAACCTTTCCTCACCTATAGCACACCATAATATAATTCAAAAGCGTGTGTATCCTTAATCCCGCATCGATCAATCATGTTAGCTCTCTCGATCCGAATTTTAACCAACAGTAGCAACTCTTTCTTCACGCCCACGTACGGCTGGTCTGGTGTTGACACTCTCTTCACATATCTGAATCGTCTGCAGAGGCAACGCCGAAGCGAATTCTTCAGCTGATGGGCGCCAAGGGAGTCAGCATATCTCACGTCAAGAGCCATCTCCAGATGTACAGATCAAGCTTTAGCAACACCAACAGCAACGGTGGTCCACCCAATGCATCTGTGGATCGCCGTCGGGGTCACCGTGCCGTCGACACGTCGTGGAATGGCCATGGGAACGACATGGCGGCGGCTTCGGATAGAATCGACGCTTCTTCTTGCACCGTGCCTCCTCGCGGCTGCCGCTCGTCTCCACCGTACCAAACGTGGGTACCAAAAATGGCTGCTAATTCAATTCTTTAACTGTAATTGGTGTGTTCGTGTGTGTAACCGATCGAGTTGTTAATCAAACGTACTGGTTGTGCAGTCCGACGATCGAGGGGGTTTTCAGGAGCTGGGAGCAGAGTAGAGGGAGGCTGCCATGGAACTCCATCATGCCATCAGAGAAGGTAGAAGTACAAGCAATGAAGTGTTTCTTTTTGTCTTGCTAGCTAGAGAAAAGCATGAATAAACGTATACGTATAAAAATCTATATGAACAAATCCAGAGGAAGCAAAGATTACGCAAAAAAAAAACTACATTTTATAAAAACCTAGGAGTACTCATCCTCTTGCTTTCCATCAAACGTTCATACATGCATGTGCTATATGTTGCCTAGCTAGAAGCTTCATGTTGTTAGTAAGTATAGTTCGTTAGGTGGCAGGCACCGGACTCTGCCTAACTACCACCATGGCATAAACACGGTGCCGTGTATTGACCGCCCACTCTCCAGTTCTGTTGTAATATCAGCACTGGAAAATATTAATCCGCCTGACATGGATAATGTTATTGCAGGCGACCGGTTCGGCACGTCACGCTGACAGCAGAACACATCAGAAGAATCGGCAGCCGACGCCAGGATGTGACCTGACGCTGTCGATCGGCCGGTGCGAGGAGGAGGCCATGGTCGCAAGCAGCGACACCGACGTCTCGAGCATGACCACGGAGGAGTCGGCCGCCGTGCCGGCGAGGGATCGAGGAGCCGACTACCACCGCCGCTCAGACACCGCTGGTCTGAACCTTGACCTGAACCTCGATCTCGCCGTCTCATCTTCTTGGCTCTGATGTGATCGATGGCCCCCTGTGTAAATATATAGAGATGCATCTTTGTATGTAAAGTTACTCACAGCTCTTCATATAGCTATCAATTTACCGATAATTCAAGGCAGAGCCCGGGCTCAGATGCACCTGTTCAGCAAAAAATTCAAAAAAAATACTAAAAAAATTCAAAAAATTCCAAAAAAAATTTCGGGTGGTAGATAATTAGGTGCGTGAGGTGCGCTGCAAAAATCAACTCGTTTGGACATTTGAGCAAGTCTGTGCAAAAAAGACAAATCGGATCAAAACAGTTTGTGAACAGTAAACTTTTTCACAGACCCCGATTTTGTCTTTTTTGCACAGACTTGCTCAAATGTCCAAACGAGTTGATTTTTGCAGCGCACCTCACGCACCTAATTATCTACCACCCGAATTTTTTTTGAATTTTTTTGAATTTTTCTAGTATTTTTTTTATTTTTTCCGTGAGCGCGGGTGCAGATGAGCCCGGGAGCCAAATCGCCGCACTCTCATTTTACCATAGATCGTGTAGACTGTAGAGTAGTGTAGTTTTTTCTTTGCGGGGGTGTAGAGTAGTGTAGTTTTTTCTTTGCGGGGGTGTAGAGTAGTGTAGTTGTAGTAAAATTGTGAGGTTTCTTGCTAGCCATATGAGTTTCCTTTGACAGACTGCCATACCATGCAGTACGGTTTCTACTGTTTTAGCGGCCTATGCATGCATGGTTTGAGCCTTTGTATGTACGTACATCACATATGTATATGTATATATGGTTCATTTTTCTATATGCACATTACATTACATACATGACATGTTTTAAAGTTAGGGGGCACTGTACGCTATACGCTAGGCTGTTTTCTTTCTTCCACCCGAAGAAAGAAGGTGATCTCACGAGCAGCCGCCGCTAGGAGAGCTCTTCCGCCGCTGTCCTCCAGCGGCTCCCCTCCGCCGACGAACTCGGTCGTTGATGGTGAGGAGGGTCGCCGGATCCACGCGTGTGGACCGTTTTTAGGCCTTCATAGTCTAGGTTGTTAGGCTGTTCATCGTCCTGGCTTCGGCGGCAGCGATGACAACGCTGAATAAAGATTCTTCAGATCCTTTCCCGATGAGGCGATCGGCCCTATGGTTGGGGATGGATTTAGAAACTAGTATGTTCAAGTAAGGATGACGTGACGGCGGCGGCATCCTCGTGGTGGACCTGTGTCCTCGGGCTCCGCCGTTGCGACGACGTTTGCTCCAGCGTCGACGCGGAGCTTGGGTGCTAGTTCAGGAGCGGATGCGGATTGTTGTCTGCATCGACGACATCTAGAAGATGATGGATCGTTTGCTGGGTTCGTGGTTCATGGGTGGCAGGTATGGTTTCCTCCTCCAACGCCTTAGTCGTGCGGGGTGCTAGATCTGGAGTTTGACGGTGTGTTCGGGTGTTGCACCGGTCTGATTCGTTCAACGGTAATGGTTTCATCTTTGGTGAGCCACCTTGGAGGTCCGCAAAGCTGCATTTCAGCGATGGAGCCGCGTCGTGCTCGGGTGAGGAGGTGATCTGTAATGTTTTTCTTTGGTGGCTGCTCTGGTGGTGCCAGAGGCAGGTGACGAGCATTGGTGTCAAGCTCAATGGTTTCTTCAATCTTGATTGTAATTTTCTTTCTTGGTTGTTGTTCGTTTGTCCAAAGGCTAGCGTTCCGTTGCCTTTTCAGTTTTGTCAGGTCGATATGTACATGGCTTGTACTATGATCCTTATGATGTAAATGAAAACGTATTACGTTGCAAAAGACCATTACATTACATACATTAAATATATAGTCATTGTATGCATGCACATTACATGCATATTTGAGCCGTTTTATGTATTTACATTACACACAATGTTCGTGATCAAAGATCATGCGCATATATATCATCCCGGACACTTTGGGCGCGAGGCCTGACAAACTGAATGTGCCACAATCGTGCATTTCAAGGTGTAGCATGTCCAACTAGTTTTGCTTAGTACGGCGATGTAGAAACTATCAAGAACTTGTGCCCCCATGTTGCACCGTAGAGGGCGACTTCAGCCTTAACCCTATAGCCTCTCCCGTGTCTCTCCTTGCTGGCGTCAGCAGCCGCGAGGCCGCTACCGAGTGTTTGTCGTTCTATGAGTCTTAATGCACGGGAGCACTCTTTTTGTTTGTTTTGGTTGCGCTTTTCAAGTTCCCTTCCATGTGGGGCTCTCTTTTGGCATGCCTTTGGTGATGATGTAGTGCGGGGTTGTAGTTCCATGATGCATTGATTGTTTATGGCGCATCCTCGAGGTAGGTACCCCAAATAAATCTAGGGGATATGTGTGTGTGGGGGGGGGGGCAAATATGCCTCATGGTAGGTTTGGTGGTGGCCAGGCCTGACGCCAGGTGATGCGGAAAAGGGTGTCGGGTGTTGTTCGTGTGGGTATCGTTGATCAGGAGCTTAGCTTGGATCTGGTTTCAAATATTTGGAGAGTAGCACACGGTGAAGGTGGTGAGCTGTGGGGTGTGCCCATTGGTGCAAGTTGGAGGGGATCATGGCAACTCCAAGTGAAATATTGTGCAAGTATTGAATAGAACGAACTATAGCGATGCGCACTAGTACCATTGACATCAGTGGATGCATGCATGTGCGTCATTGCGACGTTGCTCTCCCCCATGGTCTTGGGTGACCAACCAATGGAGATGTTTATTGTTCCCACTCTTTGGACGTGGCTCGAAGCCGACTGTGGTTGGTGGATTGCTGACGAGGGGATATTTGGGCATCTACTTTGGATTATTTAGTGTGCAATGTGTGGCAACGACTGTGGTGGCAAGAAGAGTATGGTATTGGTCTGCCATTTTGTCACAAGGCCGGATGCGCAAATCGAAGTTGTCATGTCCCGAACACGGTGGTCCAAAATAAAATGAGTTCAGCATAGGAGGAATTGTATTGAAATTAAATAGGAGGTGGTGAGGTTCGAATGGGTTGTTTAGTCCACCACTTGTGGTACTAACCAAACCAATAAGAATACATACCTTTCTCAACATAGTTAGAATGATTGGTGTATTGGTGGTAGTTCATGATTGTTGAAATTGTTGTATTAACCACGACGGTGGTGACTATGTCATTTATGGATGGCCTCGATGGATAATTCTTCCCAACTTGTGTCAGTTTGTGATGATGGCACAGGTCATGTGGTGGTGCCTTTGTGTGGGGGTGCTATAGGTTTTGTTCTCACCGGTCTATCTTAAGCTAACATGCAACTTTTTTTGATTCACTGGTAAAAGGCAAAATAATTCACCAAGGTTCATGGGCCAAATTGGTCTGTGGGCCTAAGGCCCGGTACGCCAAGGCTCTTTGGGCATCTCGGATTCCGTCCAAAGTCTGCATTTTCCTGTGGCAGGCTGCTCAAGACCGTCTACCAACGGCCATCAATCTTAAAAAGTGTCATGACTAGAGCAATGGTTGGAGTGTTATGGGCGATGCGCCAGAGGGCACTAGTCACATCCTGTTCCGTTGTACCCCAGCTAAATTTCTCTGGAGTTGTGTCCGAGATTGCTTCAGATACAACCAGAATCCTAACTCTATGTTCGATATCCTTACACTGTTAAAATCCACCTGAGGTCAAGAACGACGTTTAGCTTGAAGAACATTTAGTGCCTCAGCTTGGACGCTTTGGACTACTCAGAATAAGTTGGCTACTGAGGGAACTATCCCATCCCACCATGCTAACTATATTTTCAAATGGTTTCTACTTATACACGGTTGCGGTTTCTAGGGAAGAGGAAGGGTAGTGATGCGGTGGCGAACATTCTTCTCAAGATCAAGCAGCTTCATACCTACCACAGGAGCTAGATCAGCCCGTCTCGGTGCCGTGCTAGTGCTCTTCTATGAGTCGCACCTTGTGTCCATGGGTTTTTATCTTTGCTTTACTTTCCATCCTTTCGATTCATGGTCTGTATGTACTTTGGTCATTATTGGCTTTATTTGTTTAAAACCGGGCACTTCTTGTGTTCGTTTCAAAAACAAATCGCCATCAAACTGGGAAACTAAAGCTCAAAAAATTGGAAATAAACTGGATCTCGAAGCAAAATTTGGATTGAATGTTAAATAATTTGAATCGAATATGGACGCTCTCAACAACCGAGCTAACTCAACACTTCCTACGATTAAAAAAAAAACCCTACTAGCCCTACCCTTTTCCCTCCTATTCTCTCTCAATATCGATGAAATTTTTGGTAAGCGGCCATGACGCTTGTGTACCCAAAGCATGAAGAACCTGCTCTCTGAATTCCCAACCGTCATGTTTCCAACGCAAAAAAATTCCAGCCGTCCGATCTTTCACGGACGGCATAGATCTACTGGATTCCATTCCAATTCTCCCAGCGACGTACTTTTCCAGAAAACCCTCTCGATTTTTTGCCTCTCCACACCAAGCCCTCCTCGGCGGGGATTGTTTCCAAGAAGTTAGGGTTGGGATTGTCACGGCGTGCCCTCCTCGGCGGCGCTCCGCCGGCGCCCGAATCCCCTCTCCAATCCCCAGCGCCACCAAACTCCCGCCGCCTCCTCGCCCCCCCCTCCCGCACCGCACCCGCCGCCGCCGTTCGCTTGCCGCCGGCGAGGGGCGAAGATGTCGGTCCTGATGGTCACGAGCGTGGGCGACATCGAGCTGGATCTCCACACCGACCTGTGCCCCCTCACCACCAAGAACTTCCTCAAGCTCTGCAAGTAAGCACCCTTACATAGAGCTCGTTCTCTGTGCGGTTTCTTTTGGTCTGTATGCGCCACACGGCCGGCTTCTAATTGATTGATTTCGTCTCTGATTAAGCGGGCAAGTTCGCTGCCAGTTTGGCTGTAGTTTAGTGTTGTGCGGTGCCTGGATTGATTCGAGATTGCCTGTAGCTGTAGGTGCGACTCGTGTGTCCCCGTAGCTCTGCGAGTCTTCCTCCGGTGCTCGTTTCTGGTTGCTTAGTGATACCGTGAACATCTTATATAAGGTCAGCTGCATTGGGGATCAGCGGATCGGCCTCTAATTTTACCTCATTTCAAGCAGGCGGAGCTCTAGTCGCCATCTGATGCTTAGTGCTGTTATGTTTGATTTCATAATTATCTATGACATTATCAGAACTGAATAGAGATTGTGCTGTGGGCCTTGTGTGCCTTATTGTGATGTAGCTCTTGTTTGTTTCTAGTGGCTTGTTTCCAACCTGCTGTAGTAGATTTAGGATTCCAGATTACAGTGATTATAGATGTGTCTGCTGTTCTTACCACACATAATGGACGGCAGGAGTTCATGGAGTGAGTTGATTATTAGTAATCAGGGTACTCATTCTTTGACATTATGCTTTGACTTAAACAGAATGAAGTATTACAATGGGTGTCTGTTCCACAAGGTGGAGAAGGATTTCTTGGCACAATCTGGAGACCCGACAGGAACTGGCAGTGGTGGTGATTCCGTGTACAAGTGAGCATTGTTTTACCAAACTCTCAATATATGTATTCCCCTCAATTTATGTTTTTGTGTGTGCGCGTGCGTGTGTGTTACTAAGCTCTGAACCATATAATTTGGTCTTTTGTGTTCGATATTTACTTGAATTTAGGCTGGCTACTACTGTCAAAGATATGTCTGAAAGCTGAATCTTCTTTCTCCAGGTACCTTTATGGTGATCAAGCTCGATTTTTCAATGATGAGATCCGTCCGGAATTAAGGCACTCAAAAACTGGCACTATTGCTATGGCAAGTGCTGGTGAGAATTGCAATGCCTCACAGGTACAATATTACAACGCTACCGATCTTTAATTTTTGAGGACATACGTCTGCCTGTTTTTAACTTCTTAATATCTATTTTTGATTTTTTTTAGTTCTACATCACCTTGCGGGATGATGTCGACTACCTTGACGACAAGCACACGGTTAGTAGTACCTTATTCACAGTTTTCTTTTTTCCGGCTGGGTGAGAGGTTGATAATTCCTTCAGTGAGTTCATCGTTTTGTTCTGTCAATTGCAGGTCTTTGGGACAGTTGCTGAAGGTCTTGACACACTGACAAAGATAAATGAAGCATATGTTGATGATAAAGGAAGACCGTTCAAGGACATAAGGTAGAATATTCACACCTGTGGTAAATTGCATATAGGACATTATCGGGCTGTTTGATTTGGTGCCCTTGAGAATCAAAAGTTTGGCACCCTTCTCAAGCTGTGGCTGCTTAATTTTTTTATCTGCTATATGGTTTGATGTCAAAATTTTAGGTTATGTTCTATCTATCCCCCAGTTCATTTTTGGAGCCAAATGTGGCAAACCTGAGCTGCCAATTCGGTCTGCAGAATTTGGCTTGGTTACCATGGGCTACATTTGGGCAAACACCAAACAGGCCTTTTTCTTTTCCAGCATTAACTTGCTTTCATTCTTTCTGCCTGCTGACTGTTCGCTAATATTTTTATTGACAGGATTAAACATACATATATCTTGGATGATCCTTTTGATGATCCTCCTCAGCTTGCTGAACTTATTCCTGAGAATTCTCCATTAGGAAAGCCACGTGATGAGGTAAGTCGAGTTATTTCATTTGTGTTCATTTCAGTAAGATCTCGAGACGAATGCACCTGTCTCAGTGACATCCTTATCTTGCCTTCTTGGTGTGCAAATTCACAGGTTGCAGAAGAGCGCCTAGAGGACAGCTGGGTCCCTCTAGATGAAACAGTGGATCCTGGTCAGCTTGAGGAGTTGATCCGCTCTAAAGAAGCACATGCTAATGCAGTGATCCTTGAGAGCGTAAGTCCTGGTGCCATATCAAAACCAACACCTTACTCGTTAGTACTCCTAGTTACCATGTCGTGTTTATGACTGATGAAACACCTGTTGTATTCAGGTTGGAGACATTCCAGATGCTGAGGTCAAACCACCAGATAATGTCTTATTTGTTTGCAAGCTCAACCCAGTGACACAGGTTATTATTAGTTTGTAACCGTTTGCATAATTTTCTGCTCCTTTAGATGTTCCTTTTATTTATTTGTGCTGCCTCTTTACATGTAGATTTTCTTCTGACACTTCTGGTTAAGTTGCTAAATGCTAATTATTTGGACGTCCTAAAACTGAACTTATTACTTTTTGCCCATCGCTTTTTAACAATGTTTCTGGATAAGTAAGTTGGCTACTACAATAATTTTGCAGGATGAAGATTTATATACAATCTTCTCGCGTTTTGGAAGTGTGACATCGTGAGTGCCTTTCTTAATCTCAACTAACACATGCATATCCTCGTTTATGCTGCCCTTAACTTCACATACTTTGGTTGCAGAGCTGAAATAATTCGTGACTTCAAGACTGGGGATAGTTTATGCTATGCTTTCATTGGTATGCATATTCCCTCTAAACTTTTATACTACAGTGAAATGCCGCGAGGAAGCAATTGTGTAGAAATAGCAATGTTTTATTTATGTAGGGAGTCTTGGTTCCAGTTTGTCAATCGAACAGTTGCACATGTCTGGCCATTTAGGCCTACGATATGGTCAATGGTGTATGCACGTTTAAGTTTCAAATGTTACTAGCCATGGATACAATCGCATCATGTAGTTTGCTAACAAACTGGTAAATGAATGAGCTGTCGATCAGCAGCAGCAGGGAGTCCAAACAGAGGGAGATTTATGCATGTTTGATGTTACTAGTCATGGATACAATTGCAGAGTGTAGTTCGCCAACTAACTGGTTAATGGACAAAAATGTCTTGTGGATTAGCAGCACGAGGGATGCCAACTGAGGAAGACCACTAGTCTTCGAGGGAACACTGCTGTATTAAGGATGTGTAGGATTTTTTTTTTGAGCTTAGGATGTATAGGATTATATAGGAGTCTAACATGTTTGGACTTCACATCATGCTAGGGTGTGCCTAAGGGTTACCCATGCACAGCACTATATAAAGATGCTATTTCATAATCAACCAAGTATGAAGAATTCTATTTTCTCCCACTTGAACCTTTCTCTACCTATCTCCCTACAGCCATTCCATCTGGCTATCTCCAGCAAGGTAGTTATATTGTTGTGAATCAAGGTTCAGAACAAAATTTGTTGACAAGCAACTGTGCTATTGCTTGATGCCTAACAACTGAATGCTCGTTGAAGAAAACAGGAAATAATAAACATTAAAATATGTTAGCTACCTGTGCAACTTCAGTGTGATCACTTTTATTTTAAATAATAAATGAAAATCTTAGATGCAGAGAAGGCTCTAGATGGCACAATTGTTGTCCTAGGGTCTAATTTTGGTACAGTATAAAGGCTACAATTGTGGTTTACTAATATATCTTTGACGACACTTCTCGTTCCACCTGTATTAATCATCGTAGATGCACATTTTAATAGAAAATGCTAACTGTTTCTCTTGATGATTTTTTTTCCAGAATTCGAGGAAAAGGAGGCATGCGAACGTGCATATTTTAAGGTTAGCATCCAACCTGTATATTCCTGTAATTATTCTCACAGCTCCTTCTATCATAATTATCCACTAATTTGCATTTTGTTACTTAGAGTTTGTGCCTCTGTGTACCATGTCAGTCACTCTTCGTTGATAAAAGTCACAAAATTGTTGGTGCTTTGACAATTCAGTGTCGTCTTAGAATGTTTACTTATGCCCTACACTTTCATTGATTATTGGTATTTCCTATGGTAGCACTATCTAGAGAACACTACTTACTCCATGCTATGCTTGCAGATGGATAATTGTCTGATTGATGATCGGAGGATCCATGTTGATTTTAGCCAAAGTGTTTCAAAATTGTGGGGTCAGTTCAGACAAAGTAAACGAAATGGAAATAAAGGTACAGATCCTGACCGCGGATTTTTTTTCTTCATGATTGTTGTCGTGAAATGTGGATTATCTTTTATGTGTAAACAAAGCTCTAATGGTTAGCTGGGTATGGGTAACATAGCAGCATTAGATGTGAACGGATTATGTGTCCTACAACTTCAGAAAGGAAATGTGAATTCGTTTAAGAAAACTTCTGAAATTGAACTCTACTGCGAACCTAATTGGCTAATTCTAATGCCTATGTAAAATCACATGAGTGGAACATAGTCAAGGATGTAACAGTTCCTCTGCAACCAAAGATGACATCATTCATACTATGTTAAATGGCTCTTGTTAAATTTGTTATAAAAAAACTTCTGGAGCATGCTGAAGGTACCCAGAGAAGTGCTTGGAAAATGTTATCAGTGACCAATAATTTCTATTGGTTTGGCAAGTATCGCAAAACTTTGTTAGACAATTGGAGATATAATCAAGTAGCTGCACGTTTTTCTGCCACCTGGGTCCCACATGTCAAAGTCAGAAATGTGTTTCAAGTTCTCCTTGGGCTTTACAGCATGTGTCTACAATTCTGATATTTGTTGTTCAAGCACCCTGCAGAAACTCTCGTCAAATGAATAATGTGCGACTCTGTTATTTCTTATTGCAGATGGTTGCTTCAAGTGTGGTGCTCCAGATCACATAGCCCGAGATTGTGACCAGGATGGTGAGCAGAAACCTAAAGCCCCAAATTATGTTCTGAAAGATGATAACACTCAACGAGGCGGGAATAACCGTCGAAGGTCACTTCTCCTTCTCTTCTCTTAGACAATATTTTTACAGCGTTGTTACATGCTCTGACAATCTACTCTCATGTTGCAGTTATGATTTCGTCTTCGAGGATGATACTGCTCGTCGCAATACGGACCGAAGAAAGGTTCAAAAAGTAGATGACCAGAGATCGCAACTACCGCCTCGTGGTGACCGCGATAGGAACAGCAGCAGGGAGAGAAGTCAGAACGACGAGAAAGGAGTCCGGCAAAGCAAAGAAAGTGCCGTGAGCCGAGGAGGTCGGAGGCCAGACGACCAACACAATCACGATAGATCTAGTGGTCGAAGCTCCGGTAGGCACGATGACCGTGACTACAGCAAGCAACATAGCAGGAGCAGAAACATGGACGACGGTGAAGAAGAGTACAAACGGAGATCAGGAGCTGGTCGATACGACAGGGATGATAAGCCCAACGGCGAGCGGCGCCACAGGGACGATGATGACCGTGGGAAGGGCGATCGCCACAGGAGAGACGAGCGTGACCGCAGGGCACGGAGCCCTGATGCTGATAGACATAGGAGGGAAGAGGCCGGACACCGCGAGGCGAGCAGGGACAGGGAGAGGCGGCACCGGGATGATAGATAGATGTTGGCTGCTGTATCGCCTGCCAGTTTTGCCCTCGCCAGTTTTCTGCTTACGCTGAGTTTACGATGTAAGCTTGAAAGGCGTAGACTGTACAATATGGGAGAACGGAAAGTTTTCATCACATTTTCGTTTTCAGAATGTTGTTTTTAGATAAAAAGAGAGAACGTTTTGTTGTGCGGAATTGAACTGGTGGGTTCAGTTTTCAACAGTTTATAACTGATCTCCCGTGTGCTGTACTAATGCTCCCGTCTGCCGCGAACATTTCTGCTCGTTTCTTCAATTTTTTGCAAGTGAAATGAGAATCTTACCTTACCTTTTTCTTCCAGTGATTTTTTTTTGACAAGTGAAATGAGAATGTTATCAGTTTTATGCTTAAAGTTCTTTTGGGCATTGTTTGGTTAGTAGGCTTTTTTTATAAAGAAATAGAAGGGTTATTACGGGTCTGGCAAATGTGGTTTCTTCGTCAAATAGCCTAACACCGTTATCGCTTGTCCTTTTTTTTCCACAAAATTCAGTTATGAAAAGGGACAAGTGTTCACAAAATTTCTCAAGTATGTTAAATAACCTTTTTGAGGGGATCTTGCATGTTGGATCATTTTGCGTGGTCGATTTAGCTGTTTTTTAAGAGCAAGATCGCTTTACTAATCCAGGATTTTGTGTATGGTAGATTTTTTTTTCTTCGAGCGATCTGGCGTGGAAAGGAAATGAGAATGGTGCAAAGCCTGAAGTCCAGCCCAACTGGCTTTAGCGATGCCTGAGGCCCATGTGAGCGAACCTCGCGTAGCAGCACTCCCCAGCTCTGGCAGAAGTTGGAATAGTCCCACATCGCTAGCGAAGGAGGAGCTACCCTGCCATCCCGCTACATATAGGCCGGCACCATCCTCGTTACAAACTCAAGCAGCTGCGTGGTGGGCACAAAGCGAACTATTCTTTCGCCTTTTACTAAAGAATACCGTGTGCACGCCACACATGTGCAGCATACTCTAATTTTTAAAGGGTGGCCTCCTCTCTTTTGAGGGAAGGTCGCCTGACAAATAAAAAATTCAAAATTTGCTGTTAAATTGTTCTAGCTACCGGAACTTTCACCTGCTGTTTGAGTAGGGATGCAGCTGTGTGTACAGGTGCTAAGGGTGTCACATAAGGAAAAAAATAATGTGGCAAAGTAATTAAAAAGGAGAGAGAGCATTATGGTGTGCTAAGGGTGTCACATAAGGAAAAAATAATGTGGCAAAGTAATTAAAAAGGAGAGAGAGCATTATGGTGACCCTAATAAAAACCAATGTTAAGCAAGTGGACCTAGGCAAAAAGACTAAACAATTAAATAGAGGAGACTTAGCTACAAAACCTAAGCATCGATGCATTGGGGACATTAGTTGCTAAGCATTTTAATGCACTTAGCACCCCACTTTACCACCAATACATTGGGAGAGGTCTTATCTCAATTGTTAGATGGGCTCTTTAAAACAGGCGAGCTTTGCTCTGCATTATGCTATGAATCACCGTGGTTCATCATCGAAGGCTCTTAACGCCTGTTCTATAGCTCTTTTAACTCTTCTAGGATCTTGTCTACGTATATAATCTATCAGGCCCTGCTTTCTCTGCTTGACTGAGTGGTTATTGTAGGTTGCTTCCTCACATTCAGGCCACATAACTTTTTGTCGTGCGTAGCGCCGCAGTTTCCCGTTGGTGAAGGTCCTACTTCCTTCATACCTAAATATAAGTCGTTTTGCTAGGCTAATCTCAAATGATGGCCAATGTCACAAATGGCAGTTCACATGGTGGTATTCAGAGAAGATATCAAATCGTGGTTGCTGCTACCCGTGATAGGGCATTGGCAGTGCGTT
Source organism: Triticum aestivum (assembly GCF_018294505.1). Taxonomy (NCBI): domain Eukaryota; kingdom Viridiplantae; phylum Streptophyta; class Magnoliopsida; order Poales; family Poaceae; genus Triticum; species Triticum aestivum. The sequence continues at coordinate 577,786,331 of NC_057814.1, read as the reverse complement.
CCAGTCTCTCCGCACGAGCTCGTGTCGTCCCTCCCGCGGGCGACCCGGGCGAAACCCTAGCCCGCCAGAGAAACTCCCCCTCCCCTCGCCGCCGCCGGCAAGCGCCGCCGGGCAAAGCCTGCGCGGCGTCGGCGGCGGCGGGGTCTTCAATTTTTCCCTCTCGCGAGGTTTGGGCGCTGCAGGGTCGCCCGGCGGAGGAGAGGCGTGGGGGCGCGGCCGGCGCGGCGAGCTAGCGCCGGCGGGCGTGACGGGCGCGGCGAGCAAGCGCCAGCGGGCTCGGCGGGCGCGCGGCCTGGTGCGTGCGAAGGAGGGGGCGCGCAGCGTCGGTCGCTGCAGCACGCGTGCGAGCGCGACCAGGTGCGCGGGGAAGGCAGGGCGCGACGCGGCCGCCGGCGCGCGAGGTGGAGGTGAGGAGCGGAGCTGCGTGGATTCGGCGCAGCCCCTGGCGCGAGAGGTCACGGTGGGGAGCGGAGGGACGCGCGGCCGGACGCGAGGTGCTCGCGCTGGCCGTCTGCCTGCTGGCGGCTGAAGTTTGCCACCGCGGGCCGGCGCGTCAGGTGGCCGCGGTTCGCGCCTGTATGGCTGTGTTACGCGCCTGTTACGGCTGCGTTTGCCGTGTGGAGGATGTAGTGGTGGTGTCGGGGGTGGCTGGTGGTTTCTCTCCTTCAAGCGTGTCCACGTCCGGCTCATTTGAGCGGTGGCGACGTTCAGTTTGTCTAGCTACAGGAGGCTCGGGCAGACCAGATCCAGTACGAGTAGTCTTGCTCTTGCGCGCGGTGGTGCGGGCTTCGCAGTTTGACTTGGTTTTCGCCCTGTTCTTGCGCGCGGCGGTGCTGACCAGCTATGTCCGGCTCCCCCTCGGCCTTGCCGGTGCGCTGCGGTGCGGAGGATCGCCCAGTTCTGCGCACGGAGGTAGAGGGTGGCCAGATCCGGCTTGGCTCGCCCAGGCTTGCGTGCGGCGGTGCGGACCAGTCAGATTGGTGTGTGCTCGCTGAGTTCTGCGTGCGGCATTGACCAATTCGTTTCTGGTAGTGTATGCCTGGACTCGTGCTGCTCCATGGTGCTGGTGGCCTCGGATCCGGGATTGTTGGTGGAGGGCATAGCTCTGGATGAAAATCTTGCATCGACCTTGTCGTTGCCGGCGATAACGGCATCCACGGATGTCGTCTTCCTCCTTGGAGGTATCGTTGTGGAGCCGTTTGCTCTTCCTACCCAATGGCGTGAGATCTCCGAGTGAAAACCTAAGATCTGGTAGTGCCAGATCGGGTGACGACGGTGCCTCAACATCGTTATCCTCCTTGGAGGCGTCACCTTGGAGATCCCGACGATGGATTCCGATGGTGTTCAAGATTGATGGTAGAGTTTGGGTTTGTGGTTCTGCCGACTGGGCCTTTTTCCTTTCTTTTCTTTTTGCGCTGCCTTTTTGCGGTGCTTTCTCCTCTGGGGATCTCTTGTAACGCTTCTTCTGATCAATGAATTTGACAGTTCTCCTGCCAACATTCCAAAAAAAGATAGGGCATTGGCAAGGATGGAGCATTGCCGCGTGGAAGTTGCCTAGTGATCTGAATTTTTTTAAGGAGTTCGCAATAGCTACATCAGACCCATCAAAGAAAAATGTTGTTATAACAGGAAGGAAACACATGGGAAAGCGCATACCCACTAAGTTTAGACCATTGCCCGGTCGCTTTAACGTTATACTGACTCGTTCAGGCAGTTTTGATTATCTCACCTGTTACAGAACACTGCAATCCTATTCCTAGCAGAATTCATTTATTAATTATCAGCAATATGCCTATATTTACCCTTTTAAAAAGATGCTTATATTTACATGCTTAAGTTGCATGGCATTAATCATGTCTTCTACTATATGGTCATATAAATTCACTCAAAAACTTAGTGAAGCTAACCAAACATGTGGATGCAGAAAACAAGTACATATAACAGAAAGTTCAGTGGAAATTTAAAAACTAATCTTCTTAAAGAGACAATAAAAGTTGACTACATACTGAACCAAAGAACAGAGTTTTGGCGCTACATAAAACTGTTGCAACTTCCTTCTTTAGTTATAAAAGCACTTATTAAATACGGTCTCCAAAGAGCTGCACGGTTACAGTCTCAAAATCTATGCCGCCATGACGGCGTGACCTCGTGCCATCCCATGATTTATCCAGGGCGAGCTAACTAAATACCAAATAGAATCCGCCAAGGCGTGAACATTCGCACGCTGCATGGCCGACCCTTTATTCAGCTAATGAAAAAAAAAGAGCTTATACTATGACACTCTCACTCTGTCAGAAAACATAAGTGGTATGGATGAGCAGCAAAACATTGAAGAACACACTTAGCGTGGTAAGCTAACAGATGATATGAACTCTCGCTCCAAGCTATAACATCTTTGGTTGTTTGCGGTGACACCGAAGTAGCTCTAAAACAGGCTTCCTTCTGAGAAGTAGCTCTAAAAGCATGACACCGAAGCTGTACACATCGCTCTTTTCAGTTAGATGCCCAGTGCGAAAATACTCCGGATCCAAGTACCCAAATGTGCCTTGTACGTGTGTTGTAACATGAGTCTGGTCGCGGCGTTTGAACAGCCTGCTGGGCTCCGTTGGGCCGGCTCGGAGGGAGCCGAGTCCACGAGGAGTTGGGCCTGGGTCAGATGGGTATGAGGCCCATGCTGAACCGGACCATACTCCATCCTGCAACGCAATCACATGCACGTACGAGGGGGATCGGTCTCCTTCCTGTCATGCGCCGTCGTCTGTCGCTGTTAGGGTTCACAGGCGCGGGACCAGGGGATTCCCCACGTGTGGTGCTCGTCGGGCGAGAAGGATTCGACCTCTCCTGGACATGGCCGGCCGCGGGGCTGCGCCGCCGCCATCGAAGAAACTAGCCTCGTCCGTTCCAGCAGGGCGGGGCGGGGAGGAGCCGCCGCCGGCGGCGGGGGCCGGGTGTGGAGCCCTCGTGCCGCCAGGCCAGAGGCAGCCGGCAGGCGGGGGCGTTCTACTGGGACCGGGCCGCGGTAACGCTAACTCGGGCGTGAGGCCGCCGGCGCCCGTTGCTCAGCCGGCAGCAGGTCGAGGTGGGTCTAGGCCTCCAGCGCCGGGGGTGTCCTTGCAAGCGGCGGCTGGAAAGGGCGGGCTCAGGCCTCCGGCGCCCGTCGCTCCGCCGGCAGCGGGTCGAGGCGGGCCTAGGCCCCCAGCGCTGGGCGCGGCTGGTGTAGCTCGTACTGGCAGAGGTGGTACTACTCCTGGGATCGTGCCGTCACCTGTGGGCGGTCAGTCTCATGCCGCGCCTCCGCCTCACTTCGTCGCGCGGCCGGCTCAAAACCGGTCGGGACCGTCTCAGACGAGGCAGAATTCAAGCTCTAAAGAGTCCCGTGCTCCGCCCCGAGGCCAGTGGGGGGACGATGGGTTAGATGTGTATGGCGATGGACAGCACCGTGGTTCCTCTTCCACGGGAGGGGGGCGTGGTTATGCCTGGCAGAGTGACGGGTCTGCTGAGAGACCGTTTCTCGGCCCTCCAGGAGGTTTTGTTGAGGGTGCCTCCGGTCCGGATCACCGCCAGAGAGGGGGTCACCGTGGACATCGTGGTGGTCGGGGCGGTGGCCGCGGGAGGTATCATCGCAGACCGCCTCCGCCTTCGGCAGTTGTTGACCATGCGGCGTCAGTAGTGCAGACCGACCGCGCTTCCACGGAGCTCCCTCCCCAGGCGATGGAGGTGGTAACGGCTTTAGCCAATGTTGAGGTTCCTGCGACTGGGAGTGTGACTGAGGTTATCGACAGGTCTGATGCTGAGAGGGCGTCCAAGTGGGCGCGTAAGAAGGAAAGGATGCTTTGCTACCGTTGTGGTGAGAAGGGCCACTTCATTGCTGAATGCGTGGCAGAGCTGTGTGAGTCCTGTGGTAAGCCGGCACATGCCTCGGGGGATTGCCCGTTGTTGCGTGACCAGGCTCCGTCTTTGACAATGTATGGAGTTTATTGTGCTGAGCTAATGTTCTTTGAGTCCCCGGCCGCGAGAGAGATTCCGGAGGAGACTTTGAGCTTGACCACCGGGGTTGTCAAAGCTACTCAGGGTGAGGTTTCGGAGGCTCAGATTGTGCAGAGGCTTCAGGAACTGGCACCGGGGGACTTCCAATGGGAGCTCGTTACTCTCGAGGCCAATGTTTTTAAGGTTGAGTTTCCTTCTGTGGATGATCTGCAGAGACTGTTGAGTTTTGGCTTGTGTAGAGTTCCTGGCACTAGGTGCATTCTGGAGTTCCATGAGTGGCAGCAGGTGGAGCCTAAAGGAAAGCCGCTTACGCAGGTCTGGTTGAGGTTTTCGGGGGCTCCATCTAAGCCTTTGCAGGATGTTCGAGTTGTGGCCAGTATGGGCATTATGGTTGGCAAGACGGAGAAAGTGGATATGGCCTTTACTTGTGCACATGGAGTGGCCCGCATCTTAGTGAGCGTTTTGGATATTGAGTTCGTGCCTGATGTGGTCAACTGGACTTATAGGGGAGAGGTGTTTCCTCTTGAGATCGAGTTTGAGGACGCCGCCCTATTTGCTGAGGCAATGATTGGGATTGATGTTGATATGCATGAGGGGGACGACAGTGCGGGAGCTGAGGGGGCACCGACTGACGAGTCGACTCGTGAGGGGACTAACGGCTCTCGTCCTGTGGCTCAGTCCGGGGATGGGACCGGGGTTGAGCCGGCACCCTCACCATCGGTGCCTATGACTTCGTTGCGGTTTGGGTCCTTTGAGCCAGCCTCTACCCCTCCCAGACTTTGGAGTGACCGGGTAGATTCTGATGATGCGTTTGAGCATTCACTACCTTTGTTGGAGTTCGAGGATGCCGGTGGGGCCCTGGCTGGATGCTTGGCGAGGACATCGTCGGTGAGGACTTCGGTTGGCTCCAGGGACGGGGAGTCGGTGGTTGCTTCACCCGAGGTCGAGGTTCCGGAGATAACGGCTGCGGCTGAGGTGGGGCATGGGGGAGGGGGGTCGGGGCAGGTGGCTTCGACTTCCCTCTTCACTATCCCGACGTCGGCATCGCTGGTTATGGCGGGAACGGCGGGTGCTGGGAGAGGGGGCCCGAGGCAGGCGGCCTCGGCTCTCTCTCCTTCGGGCGTGGCGGCGGCGGCCGCGCCTTCTGAGGCGTTGGGGGGTGGGTTTGGGGCAGGCGGCCCTGACTCCTCCTTCCTCGTCGGCGGTCAGGAGGACCGCATCTTCTTCGGTCGTGGCGGCGCCCGCGCTTTCTGAGACGTCGGGGGAAGGGGGTTTGGGGCAGGTGCCCCTGACTCCTCCTTCCTCGTCGGCGGTCAGGAGGACCGAGTCTCCTCCGGTCGTGGAGGCGGCACCCGCGCTTTCAGAGACACTGGGGGTGGGGGGTTTGGGGCAGGTGGCCCTGGCTCCCCCTCCCTTTTCGGCGGTCAGGAGGACCGCGTCTGCTGCGACGACGACGACCCTTTCTTCGCTGAAGGGTGGGGCGGGAGGAGGGCTCAGGCAGGCGGCCCCCGCCATCCTCCCTCCCAGCGTACCCGTTGCTATGGGTCTCGGCTTGGGGCACTTATCCGAGGGGTATGGGAGCCCGCAGCCGCCTCCTCCGGTAACCTTGGTTGACCCTTCGCGGGTTTCAGCGCGAGGAGTTACTAGGGAGGAGGTCATTGCTTTTGGCGGGATCCCGGACCCGGCCTCGACGGGGAGGCGGATGAGTGCTCGCATTCAGGAGCTTCCGGAGGTAGATGACATGCAGCAGAGGTGCGCTATGAGGGCGGCCAAGCTTCATGCTGCTGAGATCTCTACTGGTATGTCCGTCAACATATCTAATTCTTTATTGCATTTTTCTAATGAGGAAATTATAAATAATGCAAACCAATTAGGAGTTTCACTCGGGGCTACAGATAGTGAGATTTCCAATTCGGTGAATGATTTGTTAGATTTGGAGGCGGAGCGTGCCTTAGAGACTATTCGTAATCTTGCAGCGGTTAAACCCATGAATGACAATGAGATTGATGCATTAGGGGTTAGAGTGCTCGATAATATGTGTGTGGATCTAGCACCATCCAATCATGAGTCTGAGGACGATGATATGCCCATAGATAATGCAGTTGTTTGTTCCGCTGAGCCCGGTTATGAGGATCGGGAGTCAGGACCTAGTAAACCAAAGCGCAAGTGGAAACGGAAAATTTATCCCGATTCTGCAGTTCGTAGGAGTGCTAGGATTCGGACTACTAAAAAATTTCATGATGAGTGATGAAAGGAATCTTTTGGAATAGCAGAGGTCTGAAAGACTTGGCTAAAAGAAGGTTTCTTGCTGAGGCATCTCTGGAGCATCGTTTAGATTTTATTGCTCTATCGGAAACTGGTAGAGACAACTTTGCGCCCCAGTTTCTTTCCTCTCTTGCGGGTGGTGTTGATTTTGATTGGCATTGCCTCCCTCCGCGAGGAAGATCGGGTGGTATCTTGCTGGGTGTGAGATGCGATTCGCTTGAAGTCCGTAGTGTAGTGATGGGCGACTTCGCGGTTAAGTTTCGAGTCAGGTCTAAGGTTGATGGTTTCAACTGGGCGTTGGTGGCGGTTTATGGTGCCGCACAGCCCGAGCTTAAACCGGAATTTTTGGCGGATCTTGTTCGGATTTGTGGGTCCGAGCAGCTTCCAATCTTAGTTGGGGGTGATTTCAACATCATTAGGAGGAGAGAGGAGAAGAATAATGATAACTTTGACGGCAGGTGGTCGTTCATGTTCAATACTATTATTGAAAGCTTGGATCTGAGGGAGATAGAGCTTTCTGGTAGAAAGTTTACCTGGGCTAATTCTTTGCCCAACCCGACTTACGAAAAGCTTGATCGAGTTCTCGCGAGTGTGGAGTGGGAACAGAAGTTCCCGCTTGTGACGGTTCAAGCTCTTTCGCGGGGTTTTCCGATCACACACCCTTGTTCGTCGACTCAGGGGAGCCGAACCACGTGGGAAACAAAAACACCTTTTCTTTTGAGATGGCCTGGTTCGAACGCGAAGGGTTCTTAGACCTGATCGCTAGGGAATGGGCGAAGGGTGTAGGAGGTAGGACTGCGGTTGAGCGTTGGCAAAATAAGATTAGGAGTTTGAGAAGCTTCTTACGGGGTTGGGCTAAGCACCTTAGTGGGGTGTATAAGATTGAGAAGGACAGGCTCCTCTCTCTTATACAGACTCTGGACATTAAGGCCGAATCCACGATTTTGATGCCTGCTGAGCTCCAGGTTAAAACTGAGGCAGAGAAGAGGTTGAAAGAACTTCTCCGCGAAGAAGAATTGAAGTGGGCTTTGCGGGCTAAGGTCCGCAAAGTGGTCCAAGGGGACGCGAATACTCAATTCTTTCATCTGATTGCTAATGGTAAGCACAGAAAGAAGAGAATATTCCAACTTGAACAAGATGAGGGCACTATTTTAGGACAGGATAACCTAAAAACCTATATAACCGAGTATTATAGGCAGTTATTTGGACCTCCGGAGGATAATTGTGTATCCCTCGATGAGTCCAGGACTGAGGATGTGCCTCAACTATCGGCTGCTGATAATGATATTCTGGTTGCCCCGTTCTCGGAGAAGGAGGTGTTTGATGCTATAGCACAGTTGAAAAATAATAAGGCTCCCAGACCGGATGGATTCCCGGTTGAGTTCTACAAGAAGTGTTGGCATATTATTAAGGGGGATTTGCTACCTATGTTTCATGATCTGTTCTCTGGACAGCTTCAATTATTTCACTTGAATTTTGGAACTATCACATTGCTTCCTAAGAAAACGGATGCTGTGAGAATTGAGCAGTTCAGGCCGATCTGCCTTCTCAATGTTAGTTTTAAAATCTTCACCAAGGTCGGGACTAATAGGCTCACACAGATTGCGCATTCTGTGGTGCATCAATCCCAAACTGCCTTCATGCCGGACAGAAACATCCTTGAAGGGGTGGTCGTCCTTCATGAAACGCTCCATGAAATCCATTCCAAGAAATTAGATGGTGTAATTTTTAAGGTGGATTTCGAGAAAGCGTACGATAAGGTCAAATGGCCATTTCTCCAACAGGCATTGCGTATGAAAGGTTTTGATGAAGCCTGGCGCCGCCAGGTTGAATCACTTACGCAAAAAGGGAGTGTGGGAATTAAAGTGAATGACGATATTGGTCATTACTTCCAGACACATAAAGGCCTAAGACAAGGAGATCCGATGTCCCCTATCCTGTTTAACATTGTGGTTGATATGTTAGCCATCTTGATAGGAAGGGCTAAGGAGAATGGTCAAGTAGGTGGCTTGGTACCTCATCTGGTTGATGGAGGTGTATCCATCCTTCAGTACGCTGATGATACAATCATCTTTATGGAGCATGACTTGGCCAAGGCGAGAAATATGAAGCTGGTGTTATGCCTTTTCGAACAATTAACCGGGTTAAAGATTAACTTTCATAAGAGCGAGTTGTTCTGCTTTGGTAGAGCCAAAGACGAACAGGAGGCTTATAGGCAATTGTTTGGGTGCGACTTGGGGGATTTACCTTTCTCTTACCTAGGTATTCCAATCCACCATCGAAAGCTGACTAACAGAGAATGGAAGTGCATCGAAGACCGGTTTGAGAAGAAACTGAGTTGCTGGAAGGGCAAGCTCATGTCATACGGAGGCCGATTAATTCTGATTAATTCGGTGCTCACGAGTATGCCTATGTTTCTCTTATCGTTCTTTCAAGTCCCAGTTGGTGTTAGGAAAAGACTGGACTTTTATCGATCGCGTTTCTTTTGGCAGGGTGATGATCTAAAAAGAAAATACAGACTTGCAAAATGGGATATCATCTGTAGACCGAAAGACCAAGGGGGTCTTGGTATTGAAAATCTTGAAGTTAAGAACAGATGCCTTCTTAGCAAGTGGCTGTGGAAGCTTTCTTTTGAGACTGATGCCATGTGGGCCCAAATCCTTCGCAGCAAGTACCTACAGACAAAATCCTTGTCCCAGGTCACAGTCAGGCCAACTGACTCGCCTTTCTGGAAAGGACTGATGAAAGTCAAACAATCTCTGTTTAATAGGACAATGGTTGTTATTGGCAACGGCGCTAGTACACGCTTCTGGGAGGATACTTGGCTCGGCGAGACACCCTTGGCCATTCAATATCCGTCTTTATATCGCATTGTTCAACGACGTGAGGTGTTCGTTGCAACGGTGTTTCAATCTATCCCCCTTAATATTCAGTTCAGACGGTCGTTAGTGGGCAATCGTTGGGAAGATTGGCTCCTTCTAGTTCGGAGACTAATGGATGTACAGCTTTCTCAACAACCCGATGAATTACGCTGGAAACTGACTAGGTCTGGAGTATTCACGGTTAAATCAATGTATATTGATGTAATTAATTCGAGCTCCATTCCTACCTCCAAGCATGTTTGGGCTGTCAAAGTTCCTTTAAAAATAAAAGTGTTTATGTGGTTTGTCCATAAACAAGTTATTTTAACCAAGGATAACTTGATTAAGCGTAATTGGACAGGACCTACGAGGTGTAGCTTCTGTGATCGGGACGAGACGATCAAACATCTCTTTCTTGATTGCCCGTTTGCCAGAGTCCTTTGGCGGACGGTTCACATTGCCTTTAATATTACTCCACCGAATTCTGTCACTACGTTATTTGGGACATGGCTCACTGGGATTGAGCCTGACTTAGCGAGACATATTCGTGTTGGAGTTTGCGCTTTGTTGTGGACTATCTGGACTTGCAGAAATGATTTGGTTTTTAACAGAACATCACGTATTCACTTTTTGCAGGTTATTTTCCGAGCCACGGCCGTGATTCGTTCATGGTCGCTACTCACTCCGATGGAGGCCAGGGAGCATTTGGTTACTGGATCTATCAGCTGGGAGATGGTAGCTCGGGATATCTTCAACCGGTTTGGATGGCGGTCATGTAATAGGATAGGCAATTAGTTTACCTATCTATCTTTAGCCAGCCGGTTGTGGCGTCTTATCTTGGCTAGTCTGTGTTTCTAGCCTCTTTAGCTCTGTGTGAGCTGTCTTTTTAATACTTTTTAGTCGGAGACTTTGGAACCTTGTTGGAACCTTTTATTTCGTTAATAAGATGGCCGTATGCATCACTCTGATGCAGAGGCCGGGGCGATCCCCCTTTTCGAAAAAAAATGCACCAAAGTCAGCAACTTTTGCAGTGTAGTTTGCATCTAGGAGTATATTAGAAGACTTGACATCACGGTGGAAGACTGATATGGACGCTGCGGAGTGGAGATAATAGAGAGCACCTGCAGCCTGTGCAGCAATTCTTAGGCAACCATCCCAGGACAAAGTAAAACCGTTGCTTGGACCAGAATGAAGGATTTCAAACAAGGAACCATTAGGAACAAAATCATACACTAATAGTGGGACCTCAGTTTCAAGGCAACAGCCATAAAGCTTTACAACATTTCTGTGGTTAATCTGTGAAAGGATGACAACCTCATTGATGAATTGCTCAATCTCAACTTGCTCAATGACCTTAGATTTCTTTATAGCCACCACATGCTGATCAGATAAGATGCCTTTGTAGACCATGCCATGCCCTCCACAGCCAAGGATCCGTGTGTGATCAAAGTTGTTTGTTGCCTGCTCTAACTCTTCTAGAGTGAAAATCTTTGTCCTTTCACTTGCATCTTCACTCGATGAAATTAATTGTTCTAGAAGGAGGCCATGATTCTTTGCAAAACATTTTCTTCTCAGTTTCTTTTGGATGTCTCTTCTCCATCTACGGCGGATAACATTGCACTTAAGCCAAGAAGTAGTAGCCCGAAGCCAACACCAAGCCCAATAGCGATATCTGCATGAATGGCGGCGCACCTTAATATTGATTTCAATTTTTGTTGTGTCCATAGTAGAAATCAAAGTGGTACGAAATTCACCTGATAAATTAATTTTCTTTTTCGACCGATTGTATCCTAACATTTTAGAAAAAAGTTGAAATTAAAATGATTGTAAGTGAGATACTCCAAAAAAACACGGAAATATTAACTGCAAACATGCAGATCTGTAGGTGAATCAATTATTACCGTAACGTGAGCAGCCAGCGAGTACATACGGGTTGCCCATGTACCCATGATCGCAAGCGCATGCATAACCAGGCAAGTACGAGGTGTCGAAGCACGAGCTGTGCTCACTGACGCAGGCATAGTTGGCCTCATCTGCCGAAGCATTGGCGCATGTCTGTATGTCATTTATATTCCAATACATCACACTGTCAAACCCAGCAATTTGGCGCTGCACCAGCTGGCCCTCCTTGACGGGGACAAACTTGAGCTGCATGGCATTAGCAACATGATCTTCTCCTGGGTAGAAGCATGTCTTGCTGTACAGGTTGCCCGAGACTTGTCCATGGCATGTAGTGCAAAGCGGCAAGTCCGAAGCCATGTTTGAATTTCCAATCACATAGGTGAAGAAGTCGCACAGTCTGATCCGCAGTTGGGGGACAGAGAAAACGAAATTGCTGGAGGGGCCCTGTAATGATGCATTGTACACTTCAGCATCCCGACTCGTTGAGATGTTAATCGAGAAGTTGACGACTATGCCTGGCAATGTGAAAGAAAAAGAAAAGAAGAAACACAAATTACTCAAAATCGGTGAACAAACTTGAGTTTGTACATGCAGCAACTTTAGTTATTCTAGAACCGTTTTGCTTCACTTGAACTCGGCTCTGCTAGAAGTCCGAATTAGAACTCCAAACTTTAAAACGGGACGAAACACTTCCCGTCTTTCAAAAAAAAAAAAACGATCCCTAACTCTGAGTTGTGAAAATAAGACTTGTTGGATCCATTGGGTTTAGGCGTTTAGCCCATTTATTTTAACAATAATACCTAGGGAAAAAAAATCCCAGAGGCCCATGTGGCTCATTCGTGCATGACAAGGGTACGGTGTGAAAAGTAGTCTCACCATGCTAGTGGAGGTGTGGGAGACTAACATATAAGGTGGGTTGTTTTACACACCATTAAGAGCTTGAGAATAGGGCACATAAATGCGGGCTCCTCCTCCGCCACCGCCTCGCCACGACTCGCATGCGTCTCGTGATCGAATTGAGCTAGGACCTGGCCACTTCCATTCCCTCGTTGTGATCTGATATGGAAGAGAGGCTATCAGGTTTTTGGGGAGTGCTCCCGCACGACTGCTAGATCTTCTTCGTCGTGGCTACTGACGACTTCTTCCCGGACGTCGATGACCTGCTTCACAACATGCAAATACTTCTTCTTCTGCTGCACTGTATGTGTTCTTCTCCCTTCTGTTAGGGTTTGCATCCAATCTTCTACTTTTATCTATCGATATTTATGTGATGTTCGTCTATTATGTACCCAATTGCATGCCTAGATACATGATTGATCAAGTAGAAAACTATGTTGTGAGCAACAAGTTTGGTAAGGTTAGGCTTTTCCCCACATCACCTCTGTTGATCGACGGGATGTCTCTTTCACCTGGCTCTGGAAATATTGTGCTCGGCAGAAGCATCAAGTTTTGGTTCCTTTCCCCTGACTGTCAATTGGGCAGGCTTAATACCAAGGAGTGGCTACAAACTTTCCGGTGATCATAATAAATTTACATAAATAAAGATTTATGTTTTAAAATACATGTTTTCATTTATAGACCTTAGATATTGTTGACTATTAGAGCAATAAAATTTCACACGGTATGTTACAAGTATTTTTTGCACACTTCTTTTTTTCTTCTCATCCTACAATTCCGTAACCTCTCTTGGCCGTTAGAGCATCTACAAACATAGAGGCAGCCTGCCCGGTCACTACCCGGACAGAAAATTGCCACCCAACCAGACCTGGCAAACTCGGCCCAAACGGTCGGGCTGACCGACACTCCTCATACCAACCCCATATCTGGGGCGGATATGGAGACGCCCAGACGCGTCCCGTCGGATCCGACATACCAAACCCATCACAAATCTGCTCCAGATTAGCCCACCAAGTCGACCACACTCCTCCCGTGCTCGTCCTCCATTTCCCGCATCCGCGCCGCCGCCCACCTCAACCCTTGCTCCCCGTCCGCGGTGCTGCCCTCATCTATCTTCGTAGATGTCGTCGCCAACTACCTTGTCTGACACCATCAACATGGATTATGCCTTGGCAAAATACGTGGGGATTCCAACCGTGATTGTTGATTCCAAGGCGGAGTACGCCGCCTGCACGTAGCGACACAGGAAGCAGCTTGAGCGTGAAGTGGCAGAGAAGGTAGCTGTATAGAGGGTTGGTGCAGAGATGGCTGGCGATGAGGAGATGGACTTGGACGCAGGTGGTCTGGCGACCACGACCGATACGACCGTCGTGGCTGCGGGAAAGAAGAACTCGTCGGTAAAGCCCGACTCCATTATGTTCTGCCAGTGGTTGGGCATCCCGGATAGCTTTTTGAAAGACGCCTCCGCTAAGGCGACAAGAACGACGCGCCGTGACACTCCAAAGGCATCGAAAAACGCCAGGCAAGGGCGGTGCCGGGCATGCCCACCTGCCATTCGATGATATGCCCCAACAATAGTACAAAAACGCTACTGGTGACATGCCAAAAACCATTTTAGTGGCATGGGGTGGCCCACACCACCTATATGGCTCGTGGTATGGCCAACTCTCTTAGACCTCTCTCTCTCTCTCTCTCTCTCTCTCTCTCTCTCTCTCTCTCTCTCTCTCTCTCTCTCTCCGATGAGGAGGATGGTTTCCATTGGAGGGGCTCGACAGATGGGAAGTATAGCGCGAGATTGGCCTACGTTGGGTTTTTCTTGACGTGGGAATTTACTCCATGTGCCAAGGAGTTTTGGAGTTCCTGAGCTCCTCCTGGTATCAAGTTTTCGGTTGGTTGGTCCTTTGCAACAGACCATGGATGTCAAATAGATTGTAGAGGCGCCAGCTACATCATCCGGATTCTTGCGCCCTCTACTGCCAGCTACCAGAAGACTCGCAACGTACACCTACTTATGGGGTGCCCTTTCTCGCGCGAGGTTTGGCATCATATGCTCCTAGGATATAGGCTACACCGGTTCACTCCGTTGGGGCATGAGGACTTCGCTCCATGGTGGCTCATGATTGTCGTTGCCGTTCCTTCAAGGGCACGGGCTGAGATTAGCTCCATTATTCTTATCTCGGCTAGGTACATTTGGTTAGAGCGTAACAACAGAGTTTTTGACAAAGTCACCGTCATGCCTATGTTAGGAAGATTTATGATGTGTTCCTCCAGTGGAAACTAGCTAGGGCTAGGCAAGGTGTAATGGTAGCAGGATAGACATACCTTGCTGTCTATGGTGGAGCTTGTGGCCACTTGCTTGTAATATGCTGGGCTACTTCCATCATCTTTCTTAATATACTTTGCGCATGCGTATTCTTGAAAAGAACATGCCCATTCTTAAGTTGCATTGAGATCTAGATATTTTTCATGAGGATGTATACAATAAAATTGTGCAGTTTGTTAAGACTTATTTTAGTTTACAAGACTTCTCTATGAATTTTATATGATAAGATTTTTGTAGAAAATTGTTCCTTGGGACCCTCAGGTTTGAATGAAATGTAATGTTGTTTCTATATTGGATTGATTCATATGTTCTATATTTTGAATGAGAAGAAACATTCGCTCAGACTAAAAAAAAAACTTAGGAATCATATGACTGTTCTTTTCAAATTCCGATTCATAAGATTTAAGATATGTGTCACCTTACTTTCTGTAGCTTTCCTATTTCTACGATATTCATATCTTATGAACCAAAAGAGGCTTTAACTGTTTTTCGTAAATTAAACTGATACGTTAGCAAAAAAAGAACAAGGAAAAAAAAAGCAAAGTTGAAACGTACACTCATTTCGCTCCGTATGTACTCTGTAGTGGTATCTTTAAAAGGTTTTATATTTAGGAACTGAGGGAGTAGTAATTTGCAGAGTATATCGGAACTGTCGATCGAGGGAGTTTACAAATGAAATTAAACAGCTAGAAGTGCAGTAGTTGTAGTAGCTCTTACCGACGCCATCAATGAAATCGAGCACCTCCATGAGGTGGTGCCTGAGATAGAGCCTTGGAGTTTGTGTGGCGTTGTCGCAGATGAGGGCGAAGCCGGTATGCCGGGAGCAGTTGGGGCCCATGCCGAATGGAAACTTGATTGCACGGTCGCCGCACTTGGTTGGACAATCGTCAGACGGGAATTTCCTGATGCCCCTGCTGCTGCTGGTGTCTTGGAGTTCGCGCTGCTAATGGAGTCGTGGCGCTGCGGTTGATGCAAGAAAGCAGCAGGAGCAGGAGCAGGAGCAGCACGGCGTGGATGGCCATCTGCCACTAGATTGAGGCTGAAACTTGAGCAAGGAGAAGCACAAGCAGATAATGGAAGAGGAGCGCTGCTGGCTTTGGCTATGTACATGGTAGCCAGGGGCGGAGACAGGGGGGGGGGGGGGGGGGGGGGGGGCGAGAATGTATCGGAGCAGATACTAATACAGATCCTATTATATATTACGTACTAATGGCCGATCTCCCAATCGGTGAATTGATTTCCCAAGCCCTGCGTGTACGTACCCGAGCCCAAACATAGCCCATGTCTCTTGTCTCATCTTTAGTCCACCGTGGAGAATTTTGACCCATCTTTCCTGTCTTCCAAGTTGTTCACAATCCAGATCGATCACGATTTTCTGCTAGCCGCCACCGGCCGCCCTAGCCGATCGACGGACGACACCGCCGTGGCGCCGTGCTAGCCGGCAAGCCCCCGTCTCTACCTTTGCAGATCCTGCAGCGGCGACGATCTAGTCCGCAAACGCTGAAGTCTAATCCGCGGCGATGATCCTGTCGCAAATGCTGAAGTATAAAGGTATGGCAGCGATTGCATCTCAGATTATTGATTAAGTAGTTCAAATTACTAGTAGATGTGTTTTTCAGTCATATGGGAGATGATTCCTGGTATTTGCTTATAGTACATCTTAGCTGTTGTTTCCTCCTCACGCTGCCTTTTGGCATTTTCGTTTTTATTGAACGTCGTCTGCACCCTGTTCTTCTATTTCGATGGAAGCAGGGCTGACTGCATTAGTCAATTTATGATATTGGTGTTTCACTGAAAAATAAATAGCTCCAAAGTTCAATCGGATGAGATTATATTATTCTTCCATGATCTTGCTAGTTGTAGACCTAAATTTAATCCTTTAGAAAGGAAGCCCTTTTGTGAATTGCCAAAAATGTATTACTATGTTTTGATAAGTCAGTGTGATACATCATGATACTTTATTCTCAAAATTTTCTTCTAATATAAAACAGCACACATTTAGGGGTGTATTCAAGATTTTTTTTTGCATGTACTATCATTATCTCCTTCGCCCCCCTCATGCCCAAATCCTGGCTCCGCCCCTGATGGTAGCTGTGGGACTAGGGCTTTCGTCTCCATGCGGCCTCCGTGTGAAATGCTCTCTGTATCTGCGGTAGTGCTTAATTCTTTTCCATTGTTTTTTGAGATGGCTCAATATCTAGGCGAATGGTTGTGGAAGTGTTTATTGGCCGGTTGGAGAATCTGCGACAAGTCCTCGGCCTTTTTAGCTTGGATCTGATTTGCACCACGACGCAAACAACTGTTGGAAGCCCTCCCTGCACATGGCCGCCCACGTGCGCGTTCAGCGTACTAGATGACCCGTTGCGCCAATGGCGCAAAGGCCGAGTGTAAGCCAATCGTTGTAAGAGTGTGCGTTAACATATTGTTGTTCGAAAAGAATAGCTCATATATTATATGCAGTAAGTATAGTAGGTTGGAAATGATGCACTAAGTCATGTAGGATGGCCAATGTCTTGCAGAAAGGTAAATAAACTTTTTAGTTATGCCACAAATATGAAATAACGATGCTCTTTGAATAAATGAATACTGGCTTCTGTAAGAGGAATTGAAGTAGATGTAATAGTAAATGGAAGAACAGAACCGTGCCTTGCAAATGTTTGTTTTTTTACGTGAAGGAAAAGAAAGACCTTTTCTTGTGAGTAACAAAAGGAAAAAAGAAAGAAACACCTTTTTGTTCTCTGTATATGGAGATAAGTATTTCGATGGGCCAATGTTATGTACCCCGGCCCACAAATAGCGACAGTCGTGGCCCGTGAAGAGCCGAATATGAAGCGGCAGCGAGTGGATCCAGCGAGCCTGTGTATCCCCTTTCTTCCTCGCCTCTTCAGTTCGTCGTCAGAGGCGTCTCCGAAGCCGCCGCCCGGTGCGATTTCTGCTCTGTTCTGATTTTGGATTTGTCTGCATGTTTGGATTTAGCTTTGATTTATCTGGAACTTGCGTCTCCGCTATTTATGTGTCGATTTCCACCCCTCCTGTCTCCTTTTTTAGCCATGATAGATCCCGAGTTGTATTTATTTATATCTACGGATGTGCCCATAGGGAAGTAAATCGCCGTGGTTATTTCAATGGCGGCATTGTTTTGATTGAAGATCCATCATTTTGTAGGTTCCTGCGACGGGGGATCATGAGGGGATCTCGAACCGATCCTGTGGACATCAACTCTGATGGAAGCACTGACAGTAGCTCTGATGAACACTCGAATAGCAGCTCAGATGGGTGTGCTGATAGCTCCTCTGATGAAGGAATGCGTATGAGCTCCGATGAAGTGATGTACATCAGCTCTGATGAAGGAAGGCACATAAGCTCTGATGAAGGCGGGGACACCAGCTCAGATGAAAGCGTATACACCAGCTCTGATGAAGGTGTATACACGAGCTCTGACGAAGATTCATACAGGAGCTTTGATGGAGGTGCACATACCACCTCTTCTAAAGGTACTTTTTCACACGTGCATCTCAGTATCCTGGAGTTTCATTGCATGTACTTAGAGCCACAAATTCTAGAACTGAAAGCTTTCACTTTCAAGGGAGGAGGTCGGACATGAACTGTGAGGATTTGAGAGAAATTTAGTTTATATAAAGTTGAAGAAAGGCATGAAAGCTTTCACTTTCAAGGCAGGAGCTTTGACAGGAATTGTGAGGATTTCAGAGAAATTCAGTTTGTATAAAGCAGAAGAAAGGCATGCAGTACTTTGGTGTGGTTATTAGCTTATTGTTATTCTCAAAATCTGGTATTAAAGATATGTACGACCGAACTGGCCGACACGATTTTAGGTCTGATTTGCTAATGGTGGTTACATGATCTTAATTTGCAATATAGTGTGTGATGGAAGTATGATTTTAGGTCCAATTCGTTAACAGTGGTTATATGATCTCAATTTGCGATACAGTTTGTGATGGAAGTATCAGTTTGGTGGCTTTCATCACATTTATTGTATAGGTTTCCTTTTTTATATTTTAAGATGCCTCAACTCTCTGTCTTTTTAGCCACATATATTCATTATTCAACCCTCATGCCATGTACTTGCTGGGATAGGCAACAAATGGAGGAGAGTAGACTACAAAGAATGTTTTTAGGCTGCAAAAGTAGCGGATGAACATTCTTTGAACACTATGTAACATTGCGACCTATTCTTAGGTTTATGCTTTGATTAATTGTGTCGTTTTTGTTGCTCGCAGCTCTGTTCTTGGCTGAAGACTATTTGTTATAATTTATGGAAATTGGAGGATGTATGTATATGTATAGTATGTATTTTATTGTTTGGGTGACATATGTATAGCATCGTGAAG
Source organism: Triticum aestivum (assembly GCF_018294505.1). Classification (NCBI taxonomy): domain Eukaryota; kingdom Viridiplantae; phylum Streptophyta; class Magnoliopsida; order Poales; family Poaceae; genus Triticum; species Triticum aestivum. The sequence goes on along the minus strand of NC_057814.1, from coordinate 577,767,747 downwards.
GCGACGAATGATCAACCTGTGCTGGCATGATGTTATACATCTCCATATGATCAACAACATCATAAGAGAAATACCATCTCTGCTATTTTATTTGTTCAGCAATGATGAAACTATCCTGTCTTGGGTTACTTTTGTTTGGAATGCTTTTTTAAATTCACAGCCTAACTTGCATATAACCGTGCCAGTTATTGTTATCCTTTGCACTTATAATTTCCTGGCTTGTTCAATTATGTAGGAGTGCATAAGCGGATGAAGGTAAAGAAGCCTTGGAAGGTATGCATGTCCGTGTGTGACCGTCCTAAACATTACACAGTTGGTAAGCGTTGCTTGCTCATGATTAACTGATTCTGCTGTTCGTTGGCTGAATCAAATCAATCTGTTTGGTTTTGGTTGCAGGCTATAATCCAGACTCTAATGGTAGATGGATGTATTCAAAGAATTTGAAGATGTCAATGTGTGCTCGGAAGCGTCTCAGCCACTATATTAAGTCAGTTAAGCCTGCTATTGGCCACTACGTGTGTGAGATGAACAAAACCTTTACCAAGGCTGGGCAGAGAATGGTATGACTTTTTTGAGTGTACTTACATTCGCATCAGCGTATTAGCCTGTCATATCATTTGACTATAGCTCTGATGTGTTTTTGTAGTACTTCTCTACTTCCTTCACTAAAGAGTATCTGGTGGATTTCATTACCACTCCAGTTGATGGGGTGAAGATCAAGCTATCAGTTGGTCGGTGTGCAAGACGTGTTCGCCTTATTAATGGCGTGGACAACAGGGCCGCCATAACACATAACTGGAGTGACTTTGCAAAGGAAGCAAAGCTGACAAAAGGGGAAATATGTGTTTTCTCTGTTCGAGCTTGCAAAGGGAAACCAGAATTCACCGTTCACAAGATTTAGAAGGTTTGTACATGCACCGTGCGTTTAGTTTGTACAAGGATTGCTATTTTATTGCCTGGTGTAAGTAAGTTTGTACTTGTGCAGGTGTCTACAACGCAGCGTTTAAGGACGTGTATCTAAGGTGTTCCATAAGGCTATGTATATATACCTATGTCTAGTTATGGTTCCATGTCTAGTTATGTTTAGGTGTTGCATGGACTCTAGTCAAGTGTGCTGAGTTGGGGGGGGGCAGTATGCATTCCTTTTGGTAGTGATCTATCTGTCATGATGTTCATGTAATGGAACGGTGATTGAAATTGTGAACCATGTGTGACCTGTGCGCTGTTTGCTAAGCCTCCAATGCTGTTTGTTTTAAGGCATGAAGTAACTTTCACCAGGAGAAGAAATTTTAGTGATATAAATCTTGTAGGTGTTGCTAGCTGGGGTCTTGCTTTGCTGCTGTTTCTGTGACCGGATTTGTGTTGGCCAGCATTATTTTGATGTCACATGTCTTTGTGTTTTTGCTCATCATAGTCTTGTTCCTTTTACCCACAAAAAAAAAGACCTGGCAGCTGAACCGGGTCTATTTTTTGGGCAACAATGTGCTAATTCCCAGTTCATCTTTGTTTGGATGAAGATCTGTAGCTTGTATGGTCACAGTTTTACCATGATGTTTCCATTATTTATCTGACGAAGGAAGATGCAATGGCAATTTGGGACATAAGAGACACGATAAATAGTTTGAAGGACGTATTGTGATTTTAGCTGTAATTTCTTTACTTATATATGACCTTGCTATTACGGATTTGTTGTAAGAGTATTGAACAGATGGTATCATGTGAAGCAAAGAATTCTCATAAATTAATGGCTAAGTTTATTGTTCTGCACCAACTCTGCTGCCAGCACACAATAAAATTTAAGAATTAACAAATGAGTTATTGGCAAATAAGTTTCGGTTGCACATATATACTGAAAGCTCACGAAAGAAAACATGAATATCGAAAACGCATGATATGGTTTCTGCCAGTAGCAAACATCCTAGGGTGGAACATCACAACAGCTTAGCTATAATAAAGGAAAATAAGAATGTGATTTTTATGAAGGCCAATTTCCATGGAGTTCGATGTGTGTAAGAAGGTGGGAAAATAGGAGTATCTGATTTTTTTTTGCTTTTTTAGGAATAGGGCATCATATTCTGTAAGCGTTTATAAATTCCAAGCAATTAATTAGTATGAAGTAGGACAAATACGTAAGATAAATTTCTTGAAACAAAGTGGTAGTTCATTGTATGCAAAAAAACTATACATGGTATGTCAATATATATGCCTATGAACTTGAATACATGGACAATACGAATGGTTGGTGCGTGTGATGGAAAGGGCCAACGTCTCAGGCCCTGAGAAGGCGGATGGCCCATAGGAGAAAAGGGGTACTCTGAAGCAATGGACTTAGCGAGGAAAAGAAGCACGAGAAGGCAGGCCGGGGAAAAAAAATAGGCGGCACTCATTTTTCTTTAGCAAGCGTTTAAAACTCTAAAAGGTAGAACATTTCACAGTACCATGTATGAATAGTGCTATTCAATTTTGGTTTTATAGATAACGGTGCCATTATCCAAAAGCAGATGCGTTTACTATTTTTTGTGGACAGGGAATATGTGTTTTTGTTGGGCCAGATACAAATAACTTGTGAGTACAATATTAATACATTTAAATTGTTAGAAAGTCATTATAAAAATGGTCAAATGGGCAAACGCTGGAATTTGAATAGGAGTACTGTCAGAATATGAAATAATTCTCTATGGAATACAGCTGACTACACAACACTAAGAAATGAAGCAAGAAACAAAAATTTAGTAAAAGATAACTTTAGCAGGCGGGAAGTGATGGGTGTACCTACATATAGCATATTTATAGAACCACTGGAACATTGCAAGGATTAACACAAAAACTCTGAAACATTTAAAAGTTCACATAGAGCAGGACTACTTTAGAGAAGAGTTTCCAATACATGATATGATATTAATAGAAACAGATAACATCATTCGAAACTTACATAATAAACTGCATGAGTAGGATATAATTATACAGGTCCAGTGTCGTCTAATTCTTGTACAACAAAACATTTGCTGAGCAAACAAAACAAATAAGACATGGTAGCGATAATATGGAGAGCCATCATTGAGACTTGAGGCATAGACAGAGGGCAAAACTCCTTGAACACGTGCACGTATGCTCACATTTGAGCAACATTAGTCCTGTCTACGCACCCTGGATGTTGGGGATGATATAGCAGTTAGACATTTACATTCAAAGACACATCAACAGGCGATATCGAAGTATGCAATATCAGATAAAAAAACCTCACTGAAAGACATTGGTTATATATGTATGGAACAGTAGATAAGGGAACAAACGCCAAGTTAGTACGCTACATTTTGATGTTTTTTGCCGATGCTTTACGTTGTCAAAGAAATGCTCTAATAATTTTCTAGACGAAGTATGGGTGGATGAGGATGATCACTATTGGAAAGTAAGAAACAGATAATCTTCTGTAAAGAGAGATGTAGATGTTGTAAAGAGAGTGCTAATGACAAGCAGGGTATGCTGAATTCTAAAAGAAAGTGCATATGTTAATAGTGCACGACCGGGATTTGTACAGCAACTTATAAGGATAAGCACAGAACTATATGTAAGGCGAGCAAGGTCTAGGCAGTGCATTTGAGAATGCTATACAGGAAATGATCCTACAAGCTGTCTTACATGTGATCCGTGCATTTAGTCTTTAAAGAGTAAAGCTCTGCGGGCAACAGGCTGAGATATTATTTCTTTGCTGGAGCTGTGATCTGTTTCACTGGGAAAGCAATAGACATGAGTAATCTATATAATTGCATGAGTCTAAAGAGCAGGAGGGAGGGCATGTTACTTGGTTGATGTTTCTTTGTTTGGCGGCAGCGAACCCGGAGTGTCGTTGAGGCCATCCTACAAGTCAATGAGCAATTGTATGTAAAATGGTATGTGGTATTGGAGGAACGCAAGCGGAGAGCAAAACAAAGCAATGATTACCTCTGATTTATTCACACATTTAGCTGTTGGAGTGCTATCATCATTACTCTCTGAACGAGGCCTCTTCTTTGTTGTAGTCAAGGAGCTGAGCTGTTTTTGAAACGACTCCACACGATCATATAGCTCTGATGACCAGAACTGCTCAGCTTTGAGTTGTCTCTGGCAATTATTCAGATCTGCTGAGTTGTAGTCATCTATCGTAATTATGCCCGTCGTCAACAGATAGGACAAAGCAGCAGAACATGCTGATTCAACAGCGTCGCTGGCAAATTGAGTTGATTCTCCAAAGAACACCTGTTGGGTTGGCAATATGCTTTTGCTGTGAGGTTGTAGATCGATTTTCACTGATGCCATCACTGTGGCGTCATCATCATCAGTTAGCTCAAATGCATGCATTGTAGCGCGGATTCGCTTGATAGCCTGTTCAAGCATATACCTTCTGCTAATGGTAACAGAGATGGCAGAGAGCTGCATTCAATAGAAAGACGAAAGAATTTATCAAGTCAACTGGATACGGTAACACAAAGAATGTTGATGCATATACATGGCCTAGTCATAACCTGTGGAAGCCCCTTGACTATGAAATCATCATCGTCCATTGAGCTGGCAATGTCCGCAGGACGGGGCTATATAAAATTTCAGTGGCATGGGAATAAAGCACAGGTTAAAACTATTTAAAGGCAATCACAGGGACCTATGTAAGCAAAGTAACAGAAGTATGATAGTAAAGGCAGAATGCTCAAGTAAATTTGCAAGCATAGAAATGCAATTCAACACACGATTCAAATACAATAGCGTGCAGCGAAACAAATAGACAAAGCACCAAGCTTTGGCAGCATATGCTGCATAACCGAGAGTACCATGGTTCGATAGGATATGGTTCGATATGGTAGATTACATTATCAGGTGCACACTTACATACAGACCATCACAACTAAATAGATAGATTCGGACGCATTGATTGTACCATGGTTCGATAAGACACACACGACATATGGTTATAGATAACTATATTAGTAGGGAACAGTGACTGGCTCTAACGATGATGATGGCGATCTGATGGTCCTTATGAGATTAGAAGCGATCTTCAGGCAGGGCACGGAAGTCATCAGAGCAGCACCCTTTGTTGTCAAAGACCTCCTCATCATAAAATGAGGTTCTTAGTTCCGGGTGTGACGGTGGATTTCCATCGCCTTGGGTTGACAGACCTTTATCTTCATCTATTGGTTGTTCCTGACCGTATGGATAAACGCCAGTCTCCTGAAGGTTAACCATTGTGTCATTAGTGCACTGCTGAAGATGTTCGCTGTTGGCCTCTACATTGAGAAGAACATTGTTAAGCTCCAGGTCATCTGGACCAGATCCTGGGCTCATCCTGCTACTGACCAAATGCTTAAGATTGTTGGTGACGCTCTGTTCTGTGTCCAGGGATCCATCCGATCCTTTGCTCAGGAGTTTGTTTTTTCCAATGCTCTCTTTTAGCTTCTGTCTCAGACATGCGTTGTCCCTCTTCATTGCCTTAAGCTGCTGATACAACACTGCATTTGTTTTTTCCACAGCCTTCAGTTGATCATAACTATAGTCTTTTGGAACCACGCCCTCATAAGCATCCATGTATTTAATTGCTGCTGCAGCTACATAATCTTGAGCTTCCTCAAGATCTTGGTGCTCCGAGGTAGAAATGGAAACCTTGACAGGTGAACGCTTGAGCCTGATCTTGATTGGATAGAAGGTAACAGTGACTTGCAGACGGGAACCATCTGTTGGGCTTGCTGAGTAGGTGGCCCCTGGCAGGCCAACCTTCTCTAACATAGCATCAAGCAGGATCTTAGATGAAATTGGAACAGAAGCCATTGTCTGGACCTGCCGCAAGCGAGAGAGAATGTCACTATCACAAAGAGCTGGCTTGACGTATAGTATCATCCTCAAGTCTGTATGGGTTGGAAGGGGAAGAAAACATGATAGGTGACAAGTGGGTTCTACAGTTTGGATTTTGTGATGAGAAGACTAACTGCAGGTGGATCAGGATGTCTACTATCATTTTCCTGTAATATATAATTCACAGCTTATAGGAAGGTTGTGGAATTGAAGTAAATTATTAGGTAGATCCATCGCTCTCATCTATTTTGTTTACCTTGGACAGAAAGGATATTAAGCCTGACCACACTAAAACACCACCACGTCTTAGGTAGTCAGACACAATACTAAGGATAAAAAAATCAAAAGCACTGGCACAAGGGGTTTCAGCCACATTATGTACTGGTGCCTCAAAGCCAGCTTAACAGTAAATTAGACCAGAACGGAATAGATATATACTTGAGGAAGACGATGGTGACCGGTGGTAGAAGAACTGCTAGGCGGGTCGGCAGAAAAAATCGTGGATCTAAAAGAAGCATGAGAAACCGGATTAGAGCATCCAATTTGCAGTAAGAGAAGGGAACATAGTAGAGTAGTAAAATACAATGGCGGCGAAGGGAATACCATGGGGAAGAGTCAGTCGGCGGCGGTCTTCATAGCTTCCATGGCAAGCTTCTAATGGCCGTCGCTGAGGGTTGGATCTGAGAGTGCTACCAGAGAGAATGGGGAGGAGAGGAATGGATAAGATGCAGAGAAGGAGAAGACAAGAGCGCCTCGCCCGCTGTGGGCCTCGGCGGTGAGATTCACCGCATGCACCGTCGATGAACAGAGAATGTCCGAGGTTTCAACGAGTAGCCACAGGACAGGTATGTGTCCTGTTGCGTGAAAGATTTACCGGAGGGGATAATTGGTCCTAGTGTCACCTCCACTCTCCGCGACTGGGCTGTAGGCAGGCTGTATCTGGGCCGTACATAGCTACATGTTCATTAGGCCTGAATAGAACAGAATACTTGTTTTGTCGACTCAGCGAACTGCTCATGCTCCTGTGGAACAGCAGAATTCCTATGTGAAGCTCTGCATTATTCCCATTCCACCAGGCCTGATGTAATTTGTTGGTGCAATGGCAATGTTAATACTTTGGACCTAGTCACCTCGGCAGATTGGATTAATTTTTCTTTTGTGGATCTTTTCTTGTAAGATGTGAACAATTTCTTTTAAAAAGCACGATTGCTTTCGGTACAGAAGACACGAGCTTTAAAAAAATGCTAGAAATGTTCTGAATTTGTAAAATAGCACGCATTTTGAAGATTTGGACAACCATTGAAAAACAGAAACATTTTTCTGAAACGATGATCATTTTATGGTAGAAATGAAGACAATTTAGAAAATAGGAAAGCACGAACATTTGGTGAATTTGCGAACAAACGATGGGAAAGCAGGAGCATTTTTTAAAAATTACGGGCAACTCTTCACAGCAATGAACAACTGTTGAATTTTAAACACTTGTAAGAAGAAGCAAAATTTCTTAATTTACGAACAATTTTGGAACAGGGAAAACTTTTAACTGTTGACCTTTCGCAAAGAGAGTACTTTTTGAGAATAATGAAAAAGTTTTCAAGCTGCTAATAATTTTTCAACCTGCGGCCAAATTTAAAATAGCTTTTTTATGCATAAACAAATTGTGAACGCACAATGGCAATTTGGATTTTAAAATAAAGTACACATAATATTTTGGCAGCTGTTGCTATTTGAAGGGCAGAATTCGACTTTGATTGTAAACCAGGGCCTTGATTATAAATCTAAGATTTATTTTGTCGTAAGACCACTGAGCAGATGATATAATGGGAAGCCGTGTGGAAGCTAATTATTGTGAGAGAATGCATTAATATATTTGTTGCTTCAAAAGAATAGCTAATGTACTATATGCAGTGAGCAGATAAGATTGGAAATGGTGCACTAAGTCATGTAGGAAAGTACTATTGACTTTCTGCAGATGTAGTAGTTGTTGATGATCGTTTGTTATATAAACAGGAATTTAATTGCTTTTAATTCGTTGCATACACCGTGATTGGAAGACGTGATCACAGGGAAGCTCTGATGAAAGCATTGAAGCAAAAGCATGCATAAAAGGAAGTTTGTTTCTTGAGTCATAGTTTTCAGGAAACAATAGCAGGAGAGGAGTCCTTCATAGAGAGAACAATATAATCTAAAGATCATAGCCTATATAATACAGTACTTTTTACCATAGGAACAGCAAGGGAAGACTAAAGTTTATATATAGCTTGCTCGGAGTTTTCCAAAAGGGGAAAGATCTTGGTCTTATTGATATGAAACAAAAGGTGGCTGTTTTAGTAACCACTGAAGCATGCTGGCCAGGATACATTGACCAAAGGCTAGCAGTAACTATTTCTGGTTGCTTTGAGGTGGTGCCCAAAATTATAGGATGTCCGATGTCGCTTGAAAAGTGTGTTATATTCAGAACTGAGAGCATGGCTGCTGAGAGCGTGCTTGATGGTGGTTAGATTATTTAAAAAAGAAGTGGCTATTGTGTACGGTTAAGCTAGGGAAGTGAGTATTGTTTTGGTGTGAATTGAATGGAGTTTGATATTTTACAGATATGCACTTATAGTTGCAAATGCTTTGTAAAATAGGCAGGAATGTAATTGCTCTTATTTTTTGTACACACTGTGATCACAAGACATGATTAGAAGGAAGTTTTGATGAAAGAATTGAAGTGAAAGCATACATGAAAGAAAAGGTTGTTCTTTAGCCGCAGTGGCCTGGAAAGAATAGCAGAAGAAGAGGCCTTCACATATATACAGTAAGCGATGATAACCCACTTCTGGGTACAGAGATAACAACAAAGTTTAAAGATCATAGGCTATATCATACACTACTTTTCAGCATAGAGGCAGCAAGTGAAGACTAAAGCGTACACACATCTTGCTCGGAGTACGCCAAAATGCGAAAGATCCTGGTCTGATCGATATGAAACAAAAGGTGCCTGATTTAGTAACTACAGAAGCATGCTGGTCAGGACACATTGACCAAAGCTCACCAGAAACTATTTCTGGTTGCTTCAAGGCGGCGCTCAAACTTCATAGCAATGTAGCGTAGCCTCTGCGTCAGTCCTTCAATGCTTGCTAGCGCTGTTTTCATAATTCCCTTGGTGCTATCCCTCCCTTTCAAATGCCGAGCGGTGGTTGTGTTTTCTATTTGGGCCGAATATGAGCTCATATACCTGACAGCGTAGTAGCATGTTTTGCGCAGCTTCTTGATTGTTTTATTTGATGCAACCAACCATTTGACCAGGTGCTTCACTTGATTTTCAAGCTTTTTGACATGAGTGTAGTGGTAGTCCCTCATTTCTTTGCCATATGCATTTTCCATGAATCTAATAGCTTCAATAGCAGCACTGTCTTCAGCATCTTCATAGCTATCTAAGATTGCACCTGACAGAGAACTTGGAACAAGTGCACCATCGAGCAATTCCAAAGAAGAAATGAAAGTAACTGTCACACGATTCTTTCCGCCTGGGCATATCTTGTGATAGTAAGTTGCAGGGGGCAACTTCAGAGCTTTCAGCATGAGGTCGAATATGTGGGCATAAGGAATTACTATCAGATAGTCATTCTCCTATACAAGCAAAGTAAGGGTAAAAATTTTGTCTGACAAAATAATAGTTAAATCGACAGATGAAGATTCAATGGGGCATGGTAGTTTGATTGAGTGTGAGACCCTGAGTTGTTTTATTTAACTACATAAGAAAAGCTACAGGTAAGCCTGACATTCTTGTAGGCGCCACTAATTGTGAGGATACATGTGTAGAGTCACACAATTAAAACAATGAAAGAACAGAAAACTGGCCAAAGACACTGTTTCCAGAATGCAACACATGAGGAAAATATTGTCCAGGAAACAAATATGATTACTACAATATCACCTCATTCAAAACAATTAGGATGAGTTCTGAGAGACCAATTTCCACGAACCTAACTATCTGTATTTCATCATGCATGTATCTTTTATTCACTGTTCCAAGAACACAGAAGCAAGGCAAATAAGCCGGCGATGGAGCAAAACAGAAAGTCAAGTTTATAAAGACCGATGAATGAACTACAACAGGTGATCAGAAGATTACATTGGGCGCAGGCGTTGCTGTCCTTGATGCTGCTGATCCTGGGGAACCGTTGTCACAGACGATGCCAATGTCCATGTCCTCCATCGTGAGATTTTTTATCTGAGATTGAAGAGGGATAGTGCAGTGAGGAGAAAGCAAACGAAGCAGGAAATCGAAAAGGAAAGGATGAATTACCTCTTTCTGTGGTAGGGATAGGGATGGATGGATTGTTGGTGGAGCCGCTGGTCGGCAGAGAGAAGAACCAGGAGTTTATCTATTGGGGATTTAGGTCAAAAAGTGTGCTCGTGCAGTAGTTATATACGGTCGAGAGCGACAGTAAAATCTGGATGGGCTGGACTTATATGGGCTTTTATAACTCTTTATCATGGGCTTGTCTCTGTGTTGCTGAGTCTTGATTTTGTATTTGGCTTCGATTTGTCTGGTTATATGTACGTACGTGTATATTGAGTAGCAGAGTAAGAAAAATATTAACTATAGTTGTTATAGGTAGTGGGTTAAGTGCCTGTGGATAGGAAGTGCAAAGTATATCACTATGTATTCTTAATTTTATTATTAAAGCTCTTGTAAGGTTAAAATATTCTGCCTTCATACTAAGTGTTCAGTGTTTCAATAGAAGAATTTTTTGTACTTACTAAAGGAGTTTTATCCTTAATTTAAGTGTTACCTAATGAATTTTATAAAGGTTGATCATTGAAGTTTAAAATTGAATAAAAGAATGAGAAGGACGAGCACATAGACATAAACTTGAGAAAACTTAGTATTGCAGCAGCATTAGTCTGTGGTATGAGTGAATGAGCATTTACAATGGATACAAACAGTTACTAAGGAGATAGATAAAACAGGACAGGTCGCGGTGATATGTACAAGACTCAAAAGTAGTTTAACACAGATCTTAAGCAGGGAGTTGATCAAAGAGAGCTTTGGTGCATCTCCACGAGTGCGAAGGATGGCCGTTGTTCAAAAGGCGATTGTTACTTGTCTTGCGGTGAAGATTGTGAGGACTGAAGCACCAAGCATCAAGGTAGCAAGGCTTCATACATAGAACAGGCTGACATGAAAAACAGGAAAGTTTGTAAGCCAAGACGTTGATATGGTAGGCCATATTCCTGTGTTTCATGCTAAAGATAACATAACGGAGAGGATGGTAACGGAGAAATAAGTAGAAAGAAGAGGCTGCAAGAACACACATACCACTTTCGCATGCTCATTGGAAACTTTGACTGAGCTAGGACTGTAATATGTTTGATGAATTGGACCCTTCAACAGTCGGCTCACTCCTACGTTTATCAAATTCTCATTAAAAGGATTACCTGGGAAGCATGTATCTATATTTATATGAACATGAATAGAAACTATACAAGATAGAATGAAGAAACAGAGGTTTCACAGATTTAAGCACAATAGGATATAAATTTGTTTGATGATGGATTTATAGTGTGAAATGAACTATAGTTTATATGAGAATTAATGGCTTTGGTAAGTAGACAGTGGTATGTTATGTTTTAGTGTATAGACAGTTCATGCCTTTGTAGCCGAGGCATCAGACCATATGTAGGAGTATCATCATAACCATCAATTAGCTCAGATCCCTGTGATAGAGTTAAGGTAATTACTGCAAAGCATGTAGAATTGAAGCAAGAAAAAAGAAGCAGGAAAGGTAGGTCCAAAAGAAATGCTTACAGTGGTTGAAACGAAGGTTCTCATGAAAGTTGGCACGACCAATCTATTATGTTTTTTGTTTTGCCAAACAAGGATTCTGGCATGCGGCAGTGCATTTTTTCTAAATTCGATGTCATGGAGAACTACAGAAGAGGATATTAGCCGAGCATGCCGAAGGAAAATGGAGAAAGCAGAGATAAATCATTAGGCACAGTACTAGTGATTACAGGCCCAAATATCTTCCCTTCATTGATCTTCTGCAGATACTCAAGTAGCTTCATGCGATAGATACGATTAGTCTCAGTAGCCTTATTGATTTGTTGTTGCTCTAATTTAAGCGGCATTGTCATCTCAGCCCACTTAGGGTTACATGTGAAGGTGGTGATTATGTCAGGTGAGTTGTGGACATGAGAAGCAGACATTCCATCACGATATGCGTGAATCATAGAACGAGTTCTGCCAGCATAGGACAATGGTATTACATTACTTTGAATGTTGTCGTCTTCATTAAGCATACCAGGTACAATAACATCATCAAGATTTATGTTTTCAGCCTGCACGGTGTGCTTCATCTGTTCATAAGCAAACAAAACCGAATATCAATAATAAATGACTGCGTGTGCATTGGGATAACCAATGTTTAGTGTGTTTGTACTTGAAAAACAGGGTATGCAAACAAAGGTAAATGGTAAAAGTAGTGTAACGAAGAATCTTAGAAAGGGAATACGAAGGTACAACATAGATATATTACACTGGTCTTAGATAGTACAATATAGTTCACATTTGTACACAATGAGAGAGTAGTTGAGAATGAGATAGTTTCTTATGTGAAGCTATAAACACTGAGCTTCACATTTTATTTAGCCACCCTAGCAGGACAAGTATGATAATAGATTGGCTCTTTGCAGAAAGAAGCAAGGTTTGATGTGAAGCTATATGTAGAAAGCTTCACTTGCTGATTAGTCCAGTGGGCTTTACACATTGTTTATGGGGATCGCACGTAATGAGCGCAGTCATCATCCATGTCCTGATGATAATCTTCATTGGTTTCTTCATCAGAAAGACCATCATAGACTGGTTCAGGCACATTATCCTCTGAGTATATGCCCTTTTCCTCTAGTGAAATACGTGCAGCGGCTGTAGTGCTCTGGAGAGCAACAGTTGCATTTTGAATTTGTAGAATAGCTTATTTTAGAGTGGAAAGAGAGAGGCCGGCAGCAGGGTCTAAGGCAGCATCAGCAAGGGTGTGGATTTTGTTTGATGCAACATGCACTTCTTCTAGATAATTGGATGCTTCTCTAATCACCTGTTTGATGGTTTGATTGCGCTGATTGATTTCTTCTGTTGTTTCTGACAACCTGTCTGAAAGTTTTGCGTAAGCTTGTTTTTCTTGCTGCAGCCGATGGTAGTTATAATCAACAAGAACCTTTCTTCCATAGCTTTCCATGTATCCAATTGTGACGCCCCCGATTTGACCGTACACTAATCATGCACGCAAATGTGTACGACCAAGATCAGGGACTCACGGGAAGATATCACAACACAACTCTAAAAACATAAATAAGTCATACAAGCATTATAATACAAGCCAGGGGCCTCGAGGGCTCGAATACAAGTGCTCGATCATAGACGAGTCAGCGGAAGCAACAATATCTGAGTACAGACATAAGTTAAACAAGTTTGCCTTAAGAAGGCTAGCACAAAGTAGCAACGATCGAAAAGGCAAGGCCTCCTGCCTGGGACCTCCTAACTACTCCTGGTCGTCGTCAGCGGCCTGCACGTAGTAGTAGGCACCTCCAGTGTCGTAGGTGTCGTCGTCGACGGTGGCGTCTGGCTCCTGAACTCTAGCATCTGGTTGCGACAATCCGATATAGAAAGGGGAAAAGAGGGAGAAAAGCAACCGTGAGTACTCATCCAAAGTACTCGCAAGCAAGGAGCTACACTACATATGCATGGGTATATGTGTAAAGGGGCATATCAGTGGACTGAACTGCAGAATGCCGGAATAAGAGGGGGATAGCTAGTCCTGTCGAAGACTACGCTTCTGGACATCTCCATCTTGCAGCATGTAGAAGAGCGTAGATTGAAGTCCTCCAAGTAGCATCGCATAGCATAATCCTACCCGGCGATCCCCTCCTCGTCTCCCTGTTAGAGAGCGATCACCGGGTTGTATCTGGCACTTGGAAGGGTGTATTTTATTCAGTATCCAGTTCTAGTTGTCATAAGCTCAAGGTACAACTCCGGGTCGTCCTTTTACCGAGGGACACGGCTATTCGAATAGATAAACTTCCCTGCAGGGGTGCACCACATAACCCAACACGCTCGATCCCATTTGGCCGGACACACTTTCCTGGGTCATGCCCGGCCTCGTAAGATCAACACGTCGCAGCCCCACCTAGGCTCAACAGAGAGGCCAGCACGCCGGTCTAAACCTATGCGCGCAGGGGTCTGGGCCCATCGCCCTATGCACACCTGCACGTTGCGTACGCGGCCGGAAGCAGACCTAGCCTAGTGGCGTTCCAGTCCAATCCGGCGCGCGCCACTCAGTCGCTGACGTCAAAAGAGCTTCGGCTGATACCACGACGTCGGGATACCCATAACTACTCCCACGTAGATGGTTAGTGCGTATAGACCAAATGGCCAGACTCAGATCAAATACCAAGATCTCGTTAAGCGTGTTAAGTAACCGCGAACGCCGACCAGGGCCAGGCCCTCCTCTCTCCTGGGTGGTCTCAACCTACCCTGTCGCTCCGCCACAAAGATCCACTTGCGGGTACTCCTACGAGCCGACCCGACTTTAATCATCACATGTGTCATGTATATAGTATATAAGTATATACCCGGGATCACCGCCCAGGTGATCACGGCCCGATAGTATAGCACAGCAGACGGACAAGAATGTAGGGCCACTGATGGAAATCTAGCATCCTATACTAAGCATGTAAGATTGCAGGTAAAGGTAGTAACAATAGTAGCAAGGATAGGCTATGCATCAGAATAGGATATCGGAAAGCAGTAACATGCTACACTACTCTAATGCAAGTAGTAGAGAGTAGAGTAGGCGATATCTGGTGATCAAGGGGGGGGGGCTTGCCTGGTTGCTCTGGCAAGTAGGAGGGACCGTCGACTCCGTAGTCGAACTGGGCAGCAGCAGTGTCGGTCTCGTAGTCTACCGGAGAGAAGAGGGGGAAGAAACAGTAAATACAATGCAAACATAAGCATGACGATGCGTGACATGTCAATGAGCGGTGCTAGGGGTGTCCTAACGCGACAGGTGGTGGTACCGGTGAAGGGGGGGGGGACATCCGGGAGGTATTCCCGATGTTTCGCGTTTTCGGACAGACGGACCGGAGGGTGAAAGTTGCTAGTTCGATAGGTTAGGGAGGTGTGGTGGATGAACGGACTGCGTATTTGGATTCGTCTCGTCGTTCTGAGCAACTTTCATATAGAAAACATTTTCATCCGAGTTACGGTTTAAAAGATATGAATTTTCAAAGTTTATTTGAATTTCTGGAATTATTTAATTAACAGAAAAAGGGATATGACGTCAGCATGACGTATGAGTGACGTCAGCGGTCAACAGTCCGGGTTGACTGGTCAAACTAACAAGGGGGACCCACCTGTCATAGACAGTGGGTTAACAGAGGATTAAACTAATTAATTTTTAGTTAATTAACTACTGGGCCCACCTGTCAGTGAGAGATTAATTAAACTAATTATTTTTATTTATAAAACATTTTCTTTTTCTTTTCTTTTTTTAATTTTTGCGGCGGGGCCCGCATGTCAGTGACTGGGCCTGCCCAGTCAGCAGTTGACTGGGTCAACCCAGTCAACTGGGGCCCGTGGGGGCCACTGGCAGTGACACTGGGGGTGGGGCCAGGCCAGCCACGTCGGCGGCCGGCGCCGGCGCAACTCCGGCGACCAAAACCGCGGCGGTCCCTCGCCGGAGTTGGCCGAATTCGCGCTACGGGGCTCGGGGAGGAACGGGGCTAGGCCCATTCGAAAGAGCTCGCAGCGCCGCATCCAGGGGTGGCCGGGGTTTCACCGGACTCGGCCGGAATCGGCGCCGGCGAGCGGCGGAGGCGGCGGCGCGCACGGGTGCTCGACGGGGACATGGCTACGGCGGGCTATCGAAAAAGCGGAGGGGCTGGGGAGCTTCTACGTGCGGTGGGGAGCGCTGTGGGCTTGAGCCCGTGACCATTTGGTCACCGGAGACACGCCGGCGGCGAGCTCCGCGGCGTGGCGTTCGGGCGCGCGCGGGGAAGCAGCTACGGAGCGCGAGCGAGCTAGCGGAGAGGGGGAGGAGGTAGAGGAGCTCACCGCGTGGCGCAAGAAAGGCCCGTGGGTGCTTAGGAGCAGCAGGTCGTCGCCGGGGAAGAAGGGGGTCGCCGGCGTCCGAAGATGAAGGCGAGCTCGGGGAGGCCGATGCAGTGGCTCCGAGCTTCGGCGGAGAGGCAGAGGGGATGTAGTCGAGGGCGGCGACGTCGTACGGCACGGCGAGGTGGCGAGTGGGGGACGGTGGCCGCGTGAACGACGGGAACGGCGGCGAGCGTGGGGAAGAGGGGAGCGGCGCGGATCCGGGGGAGAGGCGCAGAGGCCGAGGGAGTGAGCGGGGTGAGTGGGAGAGAGGCCCGAGGGAGCGGGGGCCGCTGGCGCCCTTATCCTCTCGCGGGGTTCACCGCCGGCGAGGGGGTTCGGCGGCGACGCTCCCCTGTTCCGACCCGGTCGGGGGAACAGGAAGGGGACGCGGGGGGGGGGGGGGGGGGGGGTTTGGGCCGCGGGTCCAGTGGGGGGCGGAGCGGGCCCTTTTCCCTTTGCTTTCTTTTTCTGTTTTGTTTTCTGTTTTCTCTTATTTGTTTATTTCCTTTTCTGTTTTATTTCATTTAAAAGTATTTAGACATTTTATAAAAATGTGTTTTCTCCACCATAATTACCAGTGTATTATTTAGAACCCACTGAACATTTCTGTTTGAATTTTTGAAAACTTTTATTTTCCACTTTAATTATATTTGAAGTTTGAACTAGGAGTTTGACAAGGGTGTGGTTCAAATGTGATCTAGCCCTGTTTAGCAACATGATTAGCTTAATCACAGGGGGTTACTGTAGCATGATTCTCAGGGTGTTACAAATCTCCTCCACTACAAGAAATCTCGTCCCGAGATTTAGGAGGTAGAAGAAAACAGTGCGGGGTATTCTTCGCGCAGACGATCCTCTCGTTCCCAAGTGGCCTCATCTTCAGAATGGTGCGACCACTGGACTTTGAGAAACTTGATCGCCTTCTGACGTGTGCGGCGTTCAGCTTGGTCGAGAATGCGGACCGGATGCTCTTTATAGGAGAGGTCTTGCTGCAATTCGAGCACTTCATGATCCACAGCTCGGATTGGATCCTTGAAGCATCGGCGGAGTTGTGACACATGGAACACATCGTGAACCTGAGAAAGGTTCGGCGGTAGTTCCAGTTGGTATGCCACTTTTCCACGCCTTTCGAGAATAGTGAATGGGCCAATATAGCGAGGAGCTAGTTTGCCCTTGATCCCGAAGCGGTGAGCACCCTTCATAGGTGTGACTCGAAGATAAGCCTTTTCGCCAGGTTGATAGACCATGTCTTTATGATGACGGTCATACTGACTCTTCTGACGTGACTGAGCAGTCTTGAGATTCTCGCGAATAATGCGGACTTGTTCTTCGGCATCTTGGATAATATCCGGACCGAAGAGTGGACGTTCCCCAGTTTCTGACCAGTTCAGAGGGGTTTGGCACTTTCGTCCATATAACACTTCGAAGGGGCCATCTTCAGACTAGCTTGATAGCTATTATTATAGGAGAACTCAGCATACGGGAGAGATTCCTCCCATTTCTTGCCGAAGGAAATAACGCAAGCTCGAAGCATGTCTTCGAGAACTTGATTGACGCGTTCAACTTGTCCTTGCGATTGAGGATGAAACGCAGTACTGAATGACAGATGAGTTCCCATTGCTTCTTGGAAACTTGCCCAGAATCTTGAAGTGAATAAGCTGCCACGGTCTGAGCTGATAACCAATGGAATACCGTGGAGTGAAACAATCCTGGACATATAGAGCGTTGCCAACTGGCTAGCAGTGATCGTTTCTTTGACTGCCAGGAAATGTGCAACTTTGGAAAGCCGGTCAATGACGACAAGAATAGCATCATTACCTTTCTGCGATTTGGGAAATCCAGTGACGAAGTCCATCTCAACATGGTCCCATTTCCATTCAGGAATAGAGATAGGTTGCAGAGTTCCAGCAGGCCTTTGATGTTCTGCTTTGATGCGACGGCAAACGTCACACTCAGCAACATAACGAGCAATGTCTTGCTTCATATTAGTCCACCAGAATCTCTGACGGATATCTTGGTACATCTTTGTACTACCCGGATGGATACTTAGAGGCGTATCATGAGCTTCTTTCATAACTTCCTGTGTCATATCCAGGTTTTTCTCTGCACATGGCACCACTAGGCGGCCCTTGAAGTATAGGGTGCCATCTTCAGAAATGGTGAAGAATGAGGGCTTTCCTTCTGCGAGGTAGCGCTTAATCTTGTGGGCTTCAGAGTCATACCCCTGTAGCCTTTTGATGCTGTCCTCGAGATCTGGTTTAGCAACTAGGGTATTGAGGGAACCCTGGGTAACAACGTGGAGGTTCACCTTGCCAAATTGTTTAGGAGGGGGAGCGAGTGCACCCGGAGGAACAATATGGAGGTTCAGCTTCCTGAATTCTTCAACAAGCGAGGGCTGAACTTTATGAACCTGGAGGTGGTTGCAGTAAGACTTGCGGCTCAAGGCATCAGCCATTACATTAGCCTTGCCTGGAGTATAGGAAATACCCAAGTCGAAGTCTGCAACGAGCTCCATCCATCTCTGCTGACGGAGGTTCAGATCTGGTTGAGTAAACAGATACTTCAGACTTTGGTGGTCAGTGAAGATCTCGCAACGATTACCGAGAAGGTAATGTCGCCACTGCTTCAGCGCATGAATGACAGCAGCAAGTTCGAGGTCGTGAACTGGGTAGTTTTCTTCGTGAGGGTGCAATTGTCGAGAGGCATAAGCAATCACTTTGCGGTCTTGCATTAGGACACAGCCTAATCCTTGACGGGAAGCGTCGCAATAGATGACGAAGTCCTTCTTAGTATGAGGTGGAGCTAGAACTGGGGCAGAAGTCAACTTGTCTTTGAGTGCCTGGAAACTTTCCTGACATTTGTCTGTCCATTGGAACTTGACGCCCTTATGTAACAGGTTAGTCAGAGGCCTGGTGATCTTGGAGAAGTTCTCGACAAATCGACGGCAATAGCTGGCGAGACCGAGAAAACTTCTGACTTGCTTAACGTTCTTGGGAGGGGTCCAATCAAGAATAGCCTGAACTCGCTCGGGGTTGACGGCAATACCATCCTTAGAGATGACATGCCCCAGATAGGTTACTTCGGGTAGCCAGAATTCACATTTAGAGAACTTGGCATATAGTTGATGTTCTCGTAGTTTTTCCAGCACAAGTCGAAGATGCTCAGCATGTTCTTCTTCGTTCTTGGAAAATATCAGGATATCATCCAGATAAACCACGACGAACTTGTCGAGGTAATCCATGAATATGTAGTTCATCAGACGAGAGAAGGTGGCTGGAGCATTGGTTAAACCGAAAGACATGACGGTGTACTCGTATGAACCATAGCGAGTCACGAAGGCGGTCTTTGGGATATCCTCTTCGCGAACACGGATCTGGTGGTAGCCCAACCTCAAGTCGAGCTTAGAGAACACTGACGAACCCGCCAGTTGATCATACAGATCATTGATCCGAGGAAGAGGGTATTTATTCTGAATGGTAGCTTGGTTTATAGGACGGTAGTCCTGAACTAACCGGTTTGTCCCATCCTTCTTCTTGACAAAGAGAGAAGGTGCTCCCCAAGGAGAGCAACTTGGGCGAATGAACCCTTTGCGAAGAGACTTGTCGATTTCCTCCTTAAGCTCAAGGAGTTCATGCGGCGGCATTTTGTAGGGTCGCTTGGCTATAGGAGTGGTGCCTGATTTCAAGTCGATGATGAATTCGACAGCTCTAGCAGGGGGAATCCCTGGAAGTTCTTCAGGGAAGACGTCGAGGAATTCACGCACGACGGGAATATTTTCAATGCCCTCGAGTGGTGCAGCGTTCAATGCATTCAATGCATAGAGCCTTGCCTCGGCATTTTGCACCAGATGAGCTTGGTAAGCAACTATTTCATCTGAAGGGTGTAGCAGATGGACGGTCTTAGTGGCGCAAACTATAGAAGCAGTATGCGCTTTCAACCAATCCATACCCAAGATGAGGTCGATGTTAGACGTCTTCAGGATAATGGGAGAGGCATAGAATTCCAGCCCTTCGATTTCCACGGGGACATCGATGCCAACCAAGGAGGTTTGACACTGTCCCACGGGGGTTTTGACCAATACAGAGGTGTTCATCTCCTCACATTTAACGTCGTGCTTGTATGCAAAATCTTCTGACATGAATGAATGCGATGCACCTGTATCAAATAAAACGGATGCTGGTACTGAATTTACGAGGAGTGTACCCATCACAGTAGCAGGCTGGTCTTGAGCTTCGTTGAGATCAACGTGGTTGGCATGAGCACGTCCATAAGACTTAGCATTGTTGTTGCGGGGCTGATTGTTACCACGGCCAGTTGCTGGAAGGGCCAGTTGATTCTGGTTCTGGTTGCATTCTTTAGCACGGTGCCCTGGTTGACCACACCTGAAGCACAAGCCATTATTCGGAGTGGGGACAGGAGCTTGGGATGGTGGAGCTGGAAGTCTTGACTGCCTGGACGGTGGTGTAGGCAGGCGAGGTGCAGCATAGGTCTGCCTTGGGGCAGAAGCATTGGGACGGTACATGCTGTTCGGGATCCATATCTTACGCTTCTGTGAGGGCGGGCCCGAAGATGAGCCCGTGTCACGGTTGCGCCTGTTAGAGCTCTGGTATTCCTGCAGACCAGTTTCGACATTGATGGCCTTGTTCACCAAGGTGGCGAAATCAGCAAAGTCATGCACTAGAAGTGCGAGCTTGATGTCAGCTTGAAGGCCATCACGGAACTTCTCCTGTCTGCGTGCATCAGTTGCAATGTCCTCTTCAGCATAGCGGGACAAGTCCAGAAACTCCCGCTGATAAGCTTCGACAGATTTGTTGCCTTGGGTGAGGTTGCGGAACTCACGCTTCTTCCGGTCCATGACTCCCTGAGGAATAAAGTGGGCACGGAAAGCTGCTTGGAAGTCTGGCCAGGTGATGATCGTTCCAACTGGCAGGGTACGCCTGTGGCTGTCCCACCATTGAGCTGCGGGTCCCTTCAAGAAGAAGGAAGCAAAATTGACATAGCTGGCAGGGGCTACATCAGCAGACTCTAACTCATAGGTGATGTCACGGAGCCAGTCATCAGCATCCAGAGGCTGAGTTGAGCTGCGGTAGATGGTTGGGTTGAGGCGTATGAAATCTTGAAGAGTCACTTGGACAGGCTGCTGGTTCATATTGGGGCGAGGGAATTGAGCCATCATATTCTCCATGAACTGGCGGTTCAGTTCAAGCTGTTGGATCATACCAGTCATGTACTCAGGTGGTGGTGGGGCATCGCCACCACGACCACGACCACCTGGTCTAACCATCCTGCTAATATATAACAGGGGTAGTTCAGCATTGAGA
The DNA here is from genome assembly GCF_018294505.1 of Triticum aestivum. NCBI lineage: Eukaryota > Viridiplantae > Streptophyta > Magnoliopsida > Poales > Poaceae > Triticum > Triticum aestivum. Next base: position 577,746,471 of record NC_057814.1, on the reverse strand, counting down.
AAATTTGCAATGACAAGAATCATTTATGATGAAACATGCATAACGAAAGGAGCACGATAGCTACCACATAGTAGTCAACATAGCTTACAAAAGGGGTCATGCATAGAGTTCAGTACATAGAGTTCAGTACATGGACTAAAACATCATAGGCGGCACACAGGCTCGCGGCGACTGCAACTAATACTACAATCAAGCCTACATCAGTCCCAAGAGGTACTGTGGAGGTAATCGTAGCCCGACAGCTGGTAGTGAGGCAACGGATAGTCCTCCACGTCAGCAGACTGGGGGCCGCGGATACTCAGGTGTAGAGCCCGGTGCTCAGGTGGCAGAAAAGGACCAAGTGCGGGAGAGTAGCCTCCCACCTCTGGCCAACCGACACCGTGGGGCATCACGGTCCTGGCTGGGTAGATCACAGTACGCGGTACCTGTCCAGACCGGACAAAGGGGTGCAGCAGCGTCAGAGCACGGTAAAGGTGCTGACGGGTGGTGTACATCTCGTGGCTAAGAGCTCGGTTAGCTCGATCCAGCCCATCAGCATGCAGAACCAGGTGCTGATGGTAGAAGGGCTCTCGGGTGACAGTGGAGTAGGCAGCAGTATAGTATCCCTCCGCACCAACATCAGAGGCGATAGCAATGTGCCTGAAAGGGGAGGTGTCCAACTCCCGATACTCTCCACGAAGACGTGTCAGAGCAGCATAGGCTGCATCGTGGACAGCCATATCGATGGTCACACCAACACCATGTGCGGTGTGCAGCACAGTAGTGGAGTCGTACTCCCGAGAGTAGAGGTGGACGATGGCACGGTACTGCTCCTGGTTAAAGTCCTGGTACTCCTCGTAGACGGTGTACTCAGGGTGCCAGCGATAACCCAGATAGGTCATCATCTCAGCTAGCACCGCAGGTGATCCCGAGGCACCAATGGCCATCGTGTGGCGAACAACCTGCCTCGTGGGTTCCATCTGAAAGCAAAACGTTTCAAAGGAGTCAAATGACAGTGTGTGAATTGTTCAAAATACTATTCTGAGAAACATCTATGGTTTATCCATCTTTGGGGTGAATGCGGTCACGGGATCCTAGTGTTAGAGTTAGTAAATTCGTTTAACCCGAGTAGAAGAGAGTCCAGAGTCCCAGAGTAAAGGTCGAGGAGTAAAAGATCCTAGTACCACCCAATGGCGACGTGGGCCCGTAAGCCGCACAGCCATGTTAGTAAAAGTTTTGCAATGTCTAGACTCGACTTCGGCCAAGGAGTGTGGAAGGGGGTTCCTACAGGCAGTCGGCTCTGATACCAACTTGTGACGCCCCCGATTTGACCGTACACTAATCATGCACGCAAATGTGTACGACCAAGATCAGGGACTCACGGGAAGATATCACAACACAACTCTAAAAACATAAATAAGTCATACAAGCATTATAATACAAGCCAGGGGCCTCGAGGGCTCGAATACAAGTGCTCGATCATAGACGAGTCAGCGGAAGCAACAATATCTGAGTACAGACATAAGTTAAACAAGTTTGCCTTAAGAAGGCTAGCACAAAGTAGCAACGATCGAAAAGGCAAGGCCTCCTGCCTGGGACCTCCTAACTACTCCTGGTCGTCGTCAGCGGCCTGCACGTAGTAGTAGGCACCTCCAGTGTCGTAGGTGTCGTCGTCGACGGTGGCGTCTGGCTCCTGAACTCTAGCATCTGGTTGCGACAATCCGATATAGAAAGGGGAAAAGAGGGAGAAAAGCAACCGTGAGTACTCATCCAAAGTACTCGCAAGCAAGGAGCTACACTACATATGCATGGGTATATGTGTAAAGGGGCATATCAGTGGACTGAACTGCAGAATGCCGGAATAAGAGGGGGATAGCTAGTCCTGTCGAAGACTACGCTTCTGGACATCTCCATCTTGCAGCATGTAGAAGAGCGTAGATTGAAGTCCTCCAAGTAGCATCGCATAGCATAATCCTACCCGGCGATCCCCTCCTCGTCGCCCTGTTAGAGAGCGATCACCGGGTTGTATCTGGCACTTGGAAGGGTGTATTTTATTCAGTATCCAGTTCTAGTTGTCATAAGCTCAAGGTACAACTCCGGGTCGTCCTTTTACCGAGGGACACGGCTATTCGAATAGATAAACTTCCCTGCAGGGGTGCACCACATAACCCAACACGCTCGATCCCATTTGGCCGGACACACTTTCCTGGGTCATGCCCGGCCTCGTAAGATCAACACGTCGCAGCCCCACCTAGGCTCAACAGAGAGGTCAGCACGCCGGTCTAACCCTATGCGCGCAGGGGTCTGGGCCCATCGCCCTATGCACACCTGCACGTTGCGTACGCGGCCGGAAGCAGACCTAGCCTAGTGGCGTTCCAGTCCAATCCGGCGCGCGCCACTCAGTCGCTGACGTCAAAAGAGCTTCGGCTGATACCACGACGTCGGGATACCCATAACTACTCCCACGTAGATGGTTAGTGCGTATAGACCAAATGGCCAGACTCAGATCAAATACCAAGATCTCGTTAAGCGTGTTAAGTAACCGCGAACGCCGACCAGGGCCAGGCCCACCTCTCTCCTGGGTGGTCTCAACCTACCCTGTCGCTCCGCCACAAAGATCCACTTGCGGGTACTCCTACGAGCCGACCCGACTTTAATCATCACATGTGTCATGTATATAGTATATAAGTATATACCCGGGATCACCGCCCAGGTGATCACGGCCCGATAGTATAGCACAACAGACGGACGAGAATGTAGGGCCACTGATGGAAATCTAGCATCCTATACTAAGCATGTAGGATTGCAGGTAAAGGTAGTAACAATAGTAGCAAGGATAGGCTATGCATCAGAATAGGATATCGAAAAGCAGTAACATGCTACACTACTCTAATGCAAGTAGTAGAGAGTAGAGTAGGCGATATCTGGTGATCAAGGGGGGGGGCTTGCCTGGTTGCTCTGGCAAGTAGGAGGGACCGTCGACTCCGTAGTCGAACTGGGCAGCAGCAGTGTCGGTCTCGTAGTCTACCGGAGAGAAGAGGGGGAAGAAACAGTAAATACAATGCAAACATAAGCATGACGATGCGTGACATGTCAATGAGCGGTGCTAGGGATGTCCTAACGCGACAGGTGGTGGTACCGGTGAAGGGGGGGGACATCCGGGAGGTATTCCCGATGTTTCGCGTTTTCGGACAGACGGACCGGAGGGGGAAAGTTGCTAGTTCGATAGGTTAGGGAGGTGTGGTGGATGAACGGACTGCGTATTCGGATTCGTCTCGTCGTTCTGAGCAACTTTCATATAGAAAACATTTTCATCCGAGTTACGGTTTAAAAGATATGAATTTTCAAAGTTTATTTGAATTTCTGGAATTATTTAATTAACAGAAAAAGGGATATGACGTCAGCATGACGTATGAGTGACGTCAGCGGTCAACAGTCCGGGTTGACTGGTCAAACTGACAAGGGGGACCCACCTGTCATAGACAGTGGGTTAACAGAGGATTAAACTAATTAATTTTTAGTTAATTAACTACTGGGCCCACCTGTCAGTGAGAGATTAATTAAACTAATTATTTTTATTTATAAAACATTTTCTTTTTCTTTTCTTTTTTTAATTTTTGCGGCGGGGCCCGCATGTCAGTGACTGGGCCTGCCCAGTCAGCAGTTGACTGGGTCAACCCAGTCAACTGGGGCCCGTGGGGGCCACTGGCAGTGACACTGGGGGTGGGGCCAGGCCAGCCACGTCGGCGGCCAGCGCCGGCGCAACTCCGGCGACCAAAACCGCGGCGGTCCCTCGCCGGAGTTGGCCGGATTCGCGCTACGGGGCTCGGGGAGGAACGGGGCTAGGCCCATTCGAAAGAGCTCGCAGCGCCGCATCCAGGGGTGGCCGGGGTTTCGCCGGACTCGGCCGGAATCGGCGCCGGCGAGCGGCGGAGGCGGCGGCGCGCACGGGTGTTCGACGGGGACATGGCTACGGCGGGCTATCGAAAAAGCGGAGGGGCTGGGGAGCTTCTACGTGCGGTGGGGAGCGCTGTGGGCTTGAGCCCGTGACCATTTGGTCACCGGAGACACGCCGGCGGCGAGCTCCGCGGCGTGGCGTTCGGGCGCGCGCGGGGAAGCAGCTACGGAGCGCGAGCGAGCTAGCGGAGAGGGGGAGGAGGTAGAGGAGCTCACCGCGCGGCGCAAGAAAGGCCCGTGGGTGCTTAGGAGCAGCAGGTCGTCGCCGGGGAAGAAGGGGGTCGCCGGCGTCCGAAGATGAAGGCGAGCTCGGGGAGGCCGATGCAGTGGCTCCGAGCTTCGGCGGAGAGGCGGAGGGGATGTAGTCGAGGGCGGCGACGTCGTACGGCACGGCGAGGTGGCGAGTGGGGCACGGTGGCCGCGTGAACGACGGGAACGGCGGCGAGCGCGTCGGGCGTGGGGAAGAGGGGAGCGGCGCGGATCCGGGGGAGAGGCGCAGAGGCCGAGGGAGTGAGCGGGGTGAGTGGGAGAGAGGCCCGAGGGAGCGGGGGCCGCTGGCGCCCTTATCCTCTCGCGGGGTTCACCGCCGGCGAGGGGGTTCGGCGGCGACGCTCCCCTGTTCCGACCCGGTCGGGGGAACAGGAAGGGGACGCGGGGGGGGGGGGGGGAGGTGGGCTGGGCCGGGGCGCGGCTGCGGGTGGCGGCCCAGCTTGGGCCGGGGGGGGGGGGGTTTGGGCCGCGGGTCCAGTGGGGGGGGGGAGCGGGCCCTTTTCCCTTTGCTTTCTTTTTCTCTTTTGTTTTCTGTTTTCTCTTATTTGTTTATTTCCTTTTCTGTTTTATTTCATTTAAAAGTATTTAGACATTTTATAAAAATGTGTTTTCCCCACCATAATTACCAGTGTATTATTTAGAACCCACTGAACATTTCTGTTTGAATTTTTGAAAACTTTTATTTTCCACTTTAATTATATTTGAAGTTTGAACTAGGAGTTTGACAAGGGTGTGGTTCAAATGTGATCTAGCCCTGTTTAGCAACATGATTAGCTTAATCACAGGGGGTTACTGTAGCATGATTCTCAGGGTGTTACACCAATGGCTAGGTCAGCTGCATGGTCCATTGCTGCCTCCCCGCTTACACATATATGGCTGAACAATTTAGTGCGGGGCGCTGAAGCATCATAACGCTCTTTTGTGCGGTGAAATTCAATCTGTGATCTATATCCACCTTGCTCAAGCAAACACACATAGTAGACTTTGGGAGCCCAAGCTTGTCAAACATTGCCTCAGCCAAAGATGTTGTGCGTAGCTCAACCAACTCCATGAGAATGGCTTGAAAAGATAAGACTCGGGAGGCTGGCAGAAGCCACAATTACAGTGCACATTAAGAATAATGGAGATTGAAGTTCGAAAATTGATATGCAGTAATGATGTAATAGTGCTTTACTAAGCCTAGATGAAATGAAGTTATAATATAATTAGGCTATGAACAGAGATAATTAGTGATTTTAATCCAGGAATGAGAAAGTATTCATATGGCCTGGAACAATTTCTTTCAAAAGAGTATAGGCAAAGCATAGACATGGATGATGTAGTTTGCTATCATTAAACAAATTTAGAAGAAAAACAAGATGAATACTTTAGAATTAATCAATAAAGGGCACTAGATTACATGATTTTCTGGCTTTATTAAAGTACATTATCGATAGCTATATGATAGCACACAGACCAGATACTAAACTATGTAGGGAAAAACGAAATATGTATTCATCTGCATGAATAAAACACATAGTTGGATCTGGATCTGGAAACAGAGGGATATACCTTGCAGTCCTGGGTTGTGCTTCTAGAATCTCCTGGCCAGTTTTGTCTAGGATTTAAACTGATCGAACACCTAGGAAGGAAAATCATGGGCAATGGAAGGCAAATTAATGAAAGAAAAGATCTACTCTTACTGAACATGAAGACATGTTATTGACAGTGAGTAAGCCGCGGTAATGGGTATGGAAAGGAGGTGTCCACCTGAGAAATAGCAGAGCGCTGTAGAGACTCGTCGGAGGATGTGGTTACCCGGGGATCTGGTGTGTTGGGAGAAGCATCCAATGCAAAGGAGCTCTAAGCAGACTGGGGCAGATGGGGGAGGGGGGAGGGGGAGCAGGTCTGGTGAGGGTGAGAAGACGAATCCAAAGAAGATAAGGTAGAGTTCGGTGTGGCGATAAGATGAGAGAGAGGGCCGTAGCATAGATTTACCCTACTTGGGCTTGAGAAGGCCAAGGGCCCATAGGAGAGAAGGGATGGGCTTATAGGGAAAACACATTTTTCTTTTAGCAGGCAGTCGAAGTTCTAATAGCTAGAATATTTTACAGGTTTATACATGAACACTGCTATTTGATTTTGATTTTATAGACTGGAGGTATCACTGTTGAAAGGAAGATGCTCTTATCAATTATGTATGTATTTGATGCATAAATATGATAATTGTTGTATTGTGATAAAATAAGAAGAGGTATGAATAATTTATTTATTGTATGTTAATAGTAAGTATACATCATAATTAATTATAAGTTTTATAGTATATACATATAACTATAAAAAAATACTTCAAGGGGTGAACATTTTTCTCGTTATTCTGTAGATTACAAAACTATACAACCATTGAATGAACTATTAGTTGGACTATACACACATGCTGAGAAGTTAGGGGAACAAATATGGGTCTAGAAAGCACACACTAAGTTTTGTCCAAAAGGAAACATCCCAGTTATAAAGCATAGAACAGTGGAAGGTAACTTACAAATGACAAACTTGCAAAGCCAACTGAAGGCTGAACCTGATAGGAAATAAAGTTCATAGATTTTGTTGGAAAAATCAAACAAACAATATGAGGAAGAGAGCAAGGAACGAACGGTGTTGAAGCATCAGTTTTAGCCGGTGCTTTTTCAATTTGCTCAGCCTATCGGTATTCAGAGAAGTACAGAAAATACTTTAAACGTTTAACTGCAGTAGTGAATTAACAGTAAGGCACGTGATATCCAGCTTTTGAGGTAAATAAGCAAAGGAGGATGGATGTTAGATCAGCAATGGCAGCAGTAAATATAAGACATAAGAAGACGCACATACACCATAGGAAGAACAAGGGGACTTAGAGTAAGTACCATGACTGAGCGGCATTTACATTGGATTGAAACTGGCATAAGAAGATAAGATAGGCAGAGGTAACAGTGATATTTACAATGATGATACTTGATTCGTTCGAAAGACCTAAATAGAGGAATTGTCATGACAATGGCTCAACACAGGTCCACAGGTGTCAAAGCCCAGCCTTGTAAAGCAGCACAAAATAAATTCGGTGCACATGCAAAAGTATGTTGAGTCGACGGCCTTCAAACCCGATGGCCAGACCGTCGTGCTGACGTAATAGAGTAGAGAAGCTCTGGTCAGCATGATACCCTTCCAGCATAGACTTCACTTGGTAAGTAAGCAGAACATAGAAGATACCCTGGCAAAGAAGAGATATCACAGTTATTAGCATAGTGCACCATACCATTAATTACAGCTGCAGAATAAGTAGAACCAAAGAAATGTTAGCCGTACCGTATGTACATATCTAGATTACGGCATGAAAGAAGTGTTCCATGGAAGAACTACTGCCTCGCTTTCTTTGGTGCGCCAGCTCCCTTGATGGCAGATAGGTCAGTGTCCTTAGAATCAGAGGGCCCGAGCTGAACAATATTTCCATCAGCGGCACCTTCTTCAGTCGCAGAGGCCACTTTGATAGTAGAGGCAGATAGTTCAGTGTCCTTAGATTTAGAGGGCCCAAGGCAAAGTTTGCGGCGAGCACTTTTTGGGCATGGCGATTTGCTGCTTGAAAAAGAACCGCACTCATAAGCAAAAAGGACGAATCTTTGAGAATGTATGACAGGACAAAGGAAGGGTCAATGCCTGGGAGTTTTAGGCATAACAGCCTGTCCTTTTCCTTTGAATGCAGATATAGGAGTGTTCAACTGTAAAAGAAACAAGGCAGAAATTAAATGATTGAAAGATACTTTTAAAAAAACAAGCAGCACTTATACCTCATCAGGAGGCAGTATAACAATTGTAGATGATCCTGTAGCGAAAGAGGTAGGTATGGACATTGCTATGTCTGAGCCCTCAGCAGAAGATGATGCTCCAGAGACGCATGATGCACCGGCAGTTGCAAAGGGCACAAGTTCAGGCTTAAAGGTTTCATCAATTCTACCAACTTGGAATGACAGTTGGGTGCTTGTAGGCTGAAAGCTCTTGGTGGAGATAGTAACGACAAGTCTGTATTTTTGGGTAACAAGTCGGGAAATTTCAAGTGGAAAACCTACATCGGCACCTCCTATCTGAGCAAGATCAAGTGCGGCTGTAAAACCCGGGTATTTGCGATAAATCAAAGTCATGAGTGGCTTGCCAACGATGCTTTTTGCTGCTCTATCAAAGAATATAAATTCCGCCTCATCTGCGCCATCGCTTCCATAGGTGCACACACAGTACCTAGACATTGCAAGGCAAGTAGAGTCAGAAGCAATCCAGCAGACAGAAGAGAGTGGAAGTTATTGTAAAGAGGCACTCACGAGGGATCTGCTGCAATAGAAGAACAGCCATAGTCCGAGCAACGGTACTGCCTCCCAGAGATGTATGCTGTCTTATGGCATTTCCGGCATGAGAGAAACCACCAACGGTTGTCAGAGCCCAAGCCTGTGATAGCAACTTTGACGATAAACTGCTTCTTCTGCGATAAAGAACAACCACAAGTGTGATGACAAGGATGACAGAAAGAAGATAGGAACACCATAAAGAAAGTAAAAACAAAAGGTACCATATTGTCAAACGGATCAAGGGCAAGCAGCTCCCGAACACTCAATTCAATAGGAGGTTCACGAACAGGCGCTGGAACAAGTGCCTGGTCTCCTGTAACTTGAGAAGCAATAGCAGGAAGTCCTTCCACCAGGCTGGATGAAACAAGCTCAACTGTAATGCAAGCAAAACAACTGTACAAACGTTGAAAACTGGCAAGCACATAGAAAGAGAAAATACCTAGCACGGAAGGCATTCATCTCTGGCAAGTCCTCATTAATATACCAGCGGCATGCAGAACTACCACTCAGTCCTTTAACACCTATTGGTACACACAGTCAGACACAAATGTATATCAAGCTGGCATAATAAACGATGCGACAAGTGACAGATAGACTAAACAATCACCTCGGTATTGTTTTGGCAGTGCTCCTACAAAGATAGCAATGACAGCTCCGGATTCACTTGCAGCACGGACTTCTTCCGCCTCAAACTCATGGGCTCGAGCACCCCAGAGAACAAGATTGATCTCATTTCCTCTACAACCCAACAGGAGCAAGTAAAGAAAGGGAAAAGGCAGCGGGCAAGAGAATAAAGGAAAAATTAACAAGGAACTTACGCTTGATCCCGGAGAACTACAGTCCTAGTATCTGAAGGCTCAGCTTGATGTTGAGAGTGAACAGCGACAATGTCTGTGACTGCAACAATTCGACCAATCACATCTGTATATGGGAGGACAAATGTAAAACCACCCAATGAAACCCGAAGCGAGAACAGGGCATACATGACGACAGCATGGAATGACTAATTAACCGATAAAGCGAGGAGTGTGCGGGCCTGGCATGGGGATATCCAGAAAGGATATGAGGTTGTAAGTGCAGTATGGGAAATCCTCTTCATCACCCACCACAGGATCAATAGTACTAAAGCGAGTGAACTGCATCATATATGGACTCTCAACAGCCCTGAAAGTGGGCTTGGATTGTTTGCACGCGAATCTCTTCATTAAATAAACATCGCCCTCCTTTAAGATATCCTTCACCCGGGCCGACAGGTCAGCAGGAATCCGGCCATGCATGTGGGTGCCCTACACATTTCCATCACAACTTAGATCCACAGGGTAAGATTAGCAGCATGAGCATATGTATTGCAGTAGAAAACGAACCTCTTTGTCAAGCACCACAATATCATTATGCATAATATCACCTTCATCAGTTCCACCTCGGTAATACCAAATGCGAGAGACCAGAACCTTAGCATTCCAGAACAGTTCTCTTTCATTGATCTGCGAGAGAAGGCTGATCCTCTGGTTCCTCGGGTTCGACATCTGCAGTATGCAAATAGAACCTCAAGAGATCAGTAAAAAGAGATAAAGAAGAATCAAGTCTAAAGATGCCATTTATATGAATTCACCTGATAAATTGAAAGACAGGGTGCAAAAAATATGACCCAGCAGGTGAAGGAAGCAGCACACACAATTGCAAAAGTTTTTTGACTCGGTAAATTGCAGGATCTGACGGACAGGGCAAACGAATGGACAGACATACGAAGACTGAAGTTGTATCACAGGAAGAATATAGAAATCATAAAAGTATATATAAGAAAAATTTATTCTACATATATTATAGGGCAGCACAATCTAGCAAATGGAACGAAATATCTCAGGGAACACGATGTTCCTTGTCTGAGAAGCAGGTTTATCATCCTCTCCTTTGATCAAGATTTTTAGTGATTTCTTTGAAGTAACACGGGACACTGCGACATACAGCTGCCCATGCGTGAACACAGGTGTATCCAAGTATGAACCAACACTTGAAAGAGTCTGTCCTTGGCTTTTGTTAATGGTCATTGCATAGGACACTCTAATAGGAAACTGCCGACGCTGCAAAGTGAAAGGCCATTTAGGATCTTTTGAGGTCAAGCCTATTCTCGGAATTAAAACAATGTCGCCTATGTTAGAACCAGTCATGACAGTTGCCTCAATAATCTTATCAGCAAGTTTTGTGATTATAAGCCTTGTGCCATTACATAAGCCTGTTGATTGGTTCAGATTTCTCAGAAGCATTATGGGAACGCCTACTTTTAGTACTAATCTATGATACGGGAAATTATTAACTTTAATCCCATTCAAGTATTCAACAGGATAGAAAGCATCCTGATTGCGAACTGCATCAGATGAATTACCTATAGTATCACAACTCAAATACTCTCTCTCATTGGTAGGCACCAAAGACAGAATACGCTCATTAATTTTTTCAGCCACTTCGTTCGTTGGTGTCAGGATTGCCCTTTCTTTTAGGTAATCAACATCAGAGTACCTAATAGGAATCTCTTTGTATACAACTTGAACAATGGCATCAATTTTATCCGCATCAGCATGTATCAAAAGCTCATCAGGGATAGTTATCCATGATGGCTCTGACTCACCCTCCCGAGCGACAGCAGCTGCCGTGCCATCACCCAAACTGAGAACCCATTTCGCAAAGGCAGCTACCTCAGACTGGAGAATTGGATCATTCGTGTGTGCAGTCAGACGCATGTTTATATTTAGGTGCAAAACATCTACAATATTCCAGAGAGGAGAATTAGTGATCGCAGCAGCAAGAATCTGCGCTCGAGATCCACCTTCAATGACTGGCAATATTTGCCTAAGGTCGCCACCCAGAACAACAACCTTGCCTCCAAAAGGAAGTTCAGCTAAGGCAGGATCATTAGCCGATAGAACATCACGAAATGACCGGTCCAAGGCCTCAAAGCATTTTCGATGGGACATCAACGCTTCATCCCATATAATAAGATCAGCTGATTCAATTAGAGTGGAGAGCATGGTAGACCGTTTAATTTCACAGGTGCCATAATCAGGCAGGTCAATAGGTATTTTAAATCTAGAATGCGCTGTTCTGCCGGCAGGTAAAAGCAAGGCAGCCACCCCTGAGGACGCAACACACAGCACCACCCTCTTATTACCTCTAAGATAAGCATCAAGTGCATTCCAAAGAAATGTTTTTCCAGTGCCACCATACCCAGAGACGAAAAAGAAACCAGGTTTTCCAGACCGAACGCGATCAATTATAGCAGAGTAAGCATGCAACTGGTCTCTATTTAATCTACCATACATGTCCTCTGCCTTTTTTAAAAGACTAACAACATCGACATCTAGCGCATCAGAAAGCATATCATTTTGCACCGAGGCTTCACCATATGCAGATTTTACAGGTAATTTATGATCTAGGATACATGCACTATTCCTAGCAAATATAACAGTCAATTCATCAAGCAGCATGTCTCTTAAATCAACCGGAGGAACATCATATTTCAAATTATTTTTAGCGTGCCGAATTCTATGTTGGATATCATCAGCTAAGTAAACCTCGTATTTTTCAAAGAAAAGAGCTCATCATTAACAGCACAGTGAAAAATCATAGTAACAAATAGCTGGCGCAACTGATTTCCCATGCCCCACTTGACAGCTTCATCAAAAGCAGTATACCATTCCATGTCATCACCAAGCAACCCTCTTGCTCCACACGCTTCTCTAAACGTCGAGTATACGATGCCATTGTAAGTCCTGACATCCTCATAACATGTCGCACCTTTGACAATCATCAGCAACATTCTAAAATAGAAAAGATCTCCAGCCGCTGGGTGCACAGAGTATATCCTACCAATTCTATCGCTTCTTGTCCTAGGTTTCCATCTTTTGTCCTCTGGCATCCACGTCCATCTGGTTGGGAAATCACAGTAAGTTAAGGATCTAGCAGCAGGGTGAAGCCTGTTTGCCACAAACCATTCTGTTAGCATTGTTTTTTGCAGCCAGGCATCATCAATCACTGAACTCAGAGTAGCCTGGGTACGAAAGTGTACAACATGCATGTTCATGAGATGGACAGGTAATCTCTCAACAGATGGTGTTTTGCCATGTATGTCATAGCCGTAAACCCTCCAGAAAGAGTCGTAGTCAACTATATAACGACACTCTCTATACTCTTTGATCTCATCGACATCCTGGTCGCCATCACGCCTAATATTTTCAAACAGGGTTTTTGACTTGTCCGGGCCTTTGGTAACATACTTATATAGATACTTGATAACATATGTTTAATTACACCATTCAACATTAATATGCGCCTGCCACTTTTTTAATATAAGCATGTTATAAGGAACCACATGTCTATTATCCAGCTTGACATTGTTCTTCATTACAAAACGACCATTATCAGGCCGCCTATATAAGGGGAAACCACTCTCATCGATGGTAGTTTCATCCTGAAATGGTTTTGGAATTTTTTTTGAGCAAAAACCTTTTTTCATGCAAGGGCATTTTGGGCCATCAACACCACAGGGACCGTGCATCATGAACTCATCAACAAGTGCATATCCCAAAGGATCCTGTACAGGATCAGGGATCTCAGCTGAGATATAAGAATTTATAAAGGCCGGTGTGACAACTCTATCGTCCTCCTTCTTTTGCCAAACAAGAATGTGTGCATGCGGCAACCCCCTCTTCTGAAATTCAATAGTGTGCAGGACTGAAAACAGGAGGAAAAGATGGAGAAACTTATAAGAAGCAGATACAAGGAGGAAGATAAGAATTGAGGAAAGCTTGCGAGGAACAGTACCAGCAACAACTGGACCAAAGGCGTTCCCTTTTTTTATCCGATGAAGATACTGCAGAAGTTTCATGTGGTACACCCTAACAGCAATGTCAGCCCTATCTGTCGCTGTTTGCCCGGGATCAACAGAATCAAGGATCTCTTCCCACTTTGGGTTACATGTGAAAGTAGTGAAGACATCTGGTGACCCATGAACACGCGACATAGCAATAGCATCTTGGAAATTTTCATACATGCACCGGCGACCACCGGTATAAGATGACGGCAAAACATTTTTTTCCCAACTTCTGACCCACCAACCATACCCTGGCCTACCGCATCGACGATACCCTGAAGATTTTCAGCCCGCATGTCATCATTACACTTAAGAATAAAATTGAGCCGGCATTCATCAATGCAAGCTCGGAAATCAACAGCAGCCTGTGAGGATAACATGCCACAACATAGATATGGGTTATGCTGCTCCGGTTTATAATGCGAGCAGAAGCAATAGAAGTCTTGCATGGTCATTTTAACCCTCTTGTTTGGATCATCGGTATTGGAATCAATGTAGCGCACACCGAGCTAAAAGCCACGCTCACCATAGGGGAATAACAGAGGGTATTGCAAAGGCATGTAAGTAGTATCTAAGGAGGAAATACGACGAAGACGGTCTTCTTTAGTACGTATTATCAGGTCTCTACATGGTGCCTCCAACGTAAATTCACCATAAACCAAGGCTGCTAGCTCATCAGTTGCAGGTAAATTAAACTGTGCACTATCATTTTCACCAGGAGCTATAAGTCTTATTGAAATCACTTCATGCCTATTATTTTTCAGAATCTCACTGGCCATACGAAATTTCTTGACCAAAGAATTGTTCACATCAAGCATCTGCATAAGACCCTTCACAATCTCTTTGTCTAACCCTGCACCAGTTTCATTTTCATGGTTTAAATCCTGAATTCTATTGTTAACCTCATTTTCTCTGTCATGTATGTATAACTCTGCATATTTGGGAGAATCACCCTCATTTGGAAGCAGCGAGCCTATACGATGGCAAACCTGATCATTGATTTTAAAATTTTTTGGACCCCCGCCATCATTTACAGAGCGGTCAATTTTTGCCCCCATGGATGTAAAAGCAAACAGGCAATTGTACTGGCGTATTTGCTTAATAAACTTTTGGCTGCGGGGTGGGCCTTCATAATCAAGCAGGGTTGCCAGGAATGGCGGTGGTTTTTCAAAGGGTTTAACAAAGACCTTGCCAGTCTTACAACAGTTGTTGTAGACCACTCGTCTCTTGGTAATAGCAGACTGTGACCTAACCCTCTCACGCCACCAAAAGCTAGCCTGGCAGCGGCTGCATCGGTAGTTGGGACCTCCATAGTAGGATCTTTTTGGATAAAAAGCTGTACGAGAACCGCATTTAATAAGAATGGACGACACTGGGAAAAGAGGAAGTACCATCGCCGACAACAGCAGACAGACGTACCTTTAAGTATGAGAACCTCATCAGGAGAAAAACCAACCCAATCAGGATGCAGAGGTGATGCAGGGGCATCCTCTGTGCAAACCACAAGAAGAAAATACTAACACGGCAGATAAGAGGAAGAACATAACCTATGACCAACCAAGGGGAATAAGAACTAACCACCCTTGTTATGAGCGCGTAGCCTTTTCAATAAGAACTTGCATCTCTTACGATTCCTCGCAGTCTCAGTAGAAGAAAGAAAAGGAAAGAAGTCATCTCCTATGGATATAAAGAAGAGAGAGCACACACAAAAAATAAGGCCTGGCTACTAACAGTTGTCTAATAGAATTCACAGGAGGACAAGTGGAACAGAACATACGCTTTCTCTTTCGAACAAGGGCAATGGCAGGGCCTACTGGGAAAACAGCCAAAGTAGCAGCACCATGAGCAGGCCTACGGGGGGCAACCACACGGCCCAAAGCGGAATTTCTCCCAGAAGGACCAGGAGACTGCCCAGGAACAGGAGGTCGCGCAGGCACAACACATCGCGGTGCCATATCGCGGGCAAAGGAACTAAGAGCATGAGAAAAGAGATAGCATGTCTCTGCAACAGAAGAGAAGACAAACAAACACTTTTTTTTTCTAAAATCGGCATGATGAAAAGTAAAGAAAAAGAAGCACAACCCACAATCCATGGAAGACACCAGAAAGCAAATCAAATCTATGAACTAAACTCATCGGCAGCAAGTGTAGCATCATCATCATCAACTAAATAGAATAATGGAACAGTAACAACAACCAGTGGCGGCTAAATAGAGTACAGAGATGCAAGAAGGCCTGAATACAGCAACGCTAGATTTGCAGGCGTTTGCGCTGGGCCACTGAAAACTCTCCTGGATGGGGCTGTGGTGGATGAGTGTGTGCAAGCAAGAACCCTCTCCAAATTAGCTGCATAGCGAACAACTGATGCAGCAACAGCAATGGCAGCGTTATCACAATTCCTATAGAGAACAACACATTCATAATTGTAATCTCTAACCACAAATCCATACAGTCCCTGCAAAAACCTAATTGCCTGAAGAGCAGCCCGCTCGTACGACTCTGCACAACCCAGGCACGCAGGGCTCCAAAATAAAACTCTCTGCGGCGTCGACAGTATACCGTCCCCAGGAATCTCGACCTCTACCCCAGCAAGGACATCGCCATTCCCATCAACCTCACACAGGTAGCTAGCAGGAGGAAGCCCGCAATGGGCTATCACAGTTTCTAGAATCGGAACAACAGTAGACACTATAGCAATCATCCTGGATATGCAAAGGACAATGAACAGGCACAAAGAAAACGAATAACAAGTAACAACAAAGGAAAACACGACAGCACGCAACGCAGGTAACACACATGGTTAGAATGAGACAGGAAAGTAAATATTAAAGGAGTGCAGAAAAAGATAAGCCAATGAAAAAGATGGAACCTTGCGCGGACGAAAGGCAGACCGCCAGCCCTGAGATAAATCGAATCACGGCAGAAGGCAGACAGACCAGGAGTAAGAAAAGTAGCCAACCAAGCAGCCAAACCGTCCCAAAGGAAGACCTGCAGCACGTGTAAATGTGAACAGACATAAGTAAGCATAGAAGCATCTCCCAAAAGCATAAAAGCATCTGCTGAAAATATCACAAAAAGAGATCTAGCATGACAAGCGTCTCCTAAAAGTATCACAGGATAGATCTAACGCGACAAACCGGGGAAAACCCAGCCAGGCATTTCATCGAACAAATAAGAAGCAGAGGAAGAACCTCACCCGACAGAGAAGGAAGAAAGCAACGCAGAAGCAGACAACAAAGGAGACGCAACAGCCCTGTGAAAGAATAGAAAGGAGAGGAAACAGAGAAGAACAAGTCAGCACAGATTAATCTACAACAACGAGAGCAGCAGGAATCAAGCAGACAAATCAAAGAACTCACCCTAGCCAAACGCAACAGCAGCAGCGCGAGGAGCCATGACGAAACAAGCTGACGACGAGCCAAGCAGGCAACGAGCAAGACGCCGGCGATGAATAACCAACGAGGAGGAGCAACAATGGCGACTGGACGGGGAATGAGAGAGGCGCAGGCGTGAGGAAGTGAGGTGACCGAGGAGGCAGAGAGGCAGCGAGGAGCAGAAGGAACCCACGAACCCGGTCAGTAACCCCTCTCTGAGGCGCTGTAACTTCTAGAGGAACCTAAAAAGAAACCCAACCAGCCCGACGCATGGGACCGAGGATAGGGAGGGACCACCTGCAGCGAGACGAAGACAACCAACCCCGCGTAGCAGCGCGAAGAGAACGAAAACCCTCTTTCACCAACGGTCCGAGCCGAGCTGCCCACACGGTCAAAAAGAATCAGAGCGGCCCGCACCCATGAGACAGACAGATGGGGTCAGGCGCAGCTGAAACGGAGACGTCACCGGCGGGTGCGAGCGACGACGGTGAAAAACGCCCTGACATCCCACGAGCGACTGGCCACGATTAGCACAGCCCATTACCACAGCCCACGACCGACCCGCGCTGGCTTTCCACCGACAGAAACGCGCACCGACCGCGTCGCTGCGAGCCGGGCCCACGCGTACGAGTGGCCCACATGTCAGCTGCTCCTGAGCCGAAACCGTGGCGTACAAATGAACGAACGGCGGGATGTTTACCAGGTCGATGATAATCACTATTACCGCTGCCAGCGAGGACAATCGTGCGCGCAGGATGATTTCCAAACCGCGATGGCGCTGAAACGGCGGGTAGTGTAGGAGGCTTTATATGTTCCGATAACCGGCCGCCTTGGACGCGGCCGCGGTCGTATTTCATGACCACTGTCCGTCCCGACGATAGAGAGTGTTAAATGTAACACTGTATTTTGTGACACTTTGGTTCATTTTGACTATCAACCATTTAAATAACATGTGAAAAGATGACTTTACCCCTGATGCTGTTTGTGACCAGAATTATTCACATCCCAAAGAAGCAGTTAATCACGTGGCCGTGGAAGGTGGCGGGCAAGACAGAGCCGTCGCTTTCTCGCGCGCCCCCTCTCCTTGTTCCCTGATTTTGGACCGCTAGATCAAATTTCAAGGACGAGTCGTGTATGTGTAAGTGCAAAACTAGTTCAGGGCATCCGAACGCTGACATGCAAATTGGCTCCCGCATCCGTCCGTAGACCGGGTGACTAGTCCGCGGACACTGCTGCGGGAGCTGGCCATCAAAAGTTATCCTGCATAATGCTACGTGGGATTCCTAAGCCACTCTATATGTTTGTATTTGTGCATGGAGCCAACTGTAGGTACATGCATATATGCAGCAGCCCCGTATCACATACGCCACCATCATTCATCCCCACTGTGGTTACTGAATAATAATTAACTGCATGGGGTTCCTTTTACTTGCAGGCATCACCACCGCATGCAACATATCGGACGCCCATCATGATTCTGATCCTACAGTGTACAACTAGACTAATGGATGCATATCATCACCGGTCTGATTTTTCGATAAAGATCACTGGTCTGATACCTACTGGCGTCCTATATATTTTGACAGCACAACACATATCAATAAAGTGCACTACATGGAGTTATTCGGGAGTGTTGGCAAATACACTGTTCAAGAATTCATCCGATTAATCAGTTAACGGTCAGTTAATCGCTAATCATAGGGTGACCGAATCGAATAGCACATATTCATCATGTTAACTTGTCAGACCGATTAATTGGTCTGTTAGACCAGTTAATCGGTTGTGGTCGATTAATCGCTGTTGACCCATTAACTTGTGGGCAAACAAAGCCCAAAATATTTCCCTGCAACCTCTCCCATCCTCCTCTCGCTCCTGAATAGCTACGGTTTGACCGAACAGTAGCATATCTTGGTATATTACATAGCTGAGAGCATGAGAGTATGGTATAATACATAAAAATACTAGATATATGTTGGTAATACCTATTTAATCTACCGATTAATGGTCGACCGATTAATCCAGTTAATAGGCCGATTCACCGATTAATCACTACTCCCAAGCCGACCGAGCAGGTACCAGTTACCGATTTCTTGAACAATAGACACATAAAAGTTTTCAGCTGAATGTTGGGGTGCCGAAGATATTGGTCATCTTTTGTTCCCTTGTAGGAGAGCGAAGGAAGTTTGGATTGCAATGGGTTTGTTTGATAAAATATAACAATCTCTCGCTATTGATAGATCAAGCTCAGTTGTACTTGAGGATATCTTGCACTGCCCAGAAAATAAATCACTTGTGTTCGGATAGCTTGGCTTAAAGGAGGCGGTGGCCATAGGTGCTTGGTATATATGGTGGCAGCGTTGGTTTTCAAAAGGAGAGCAGGTTGCTCCAACACGAAGAACAAGGTTTGCAATCCAGGCAATTACGAAGAATTAGCAGGTGGTGGCTTCTAATGCAAGTCCACATGAAATATCATTTTTTGACAAAGGGTGGCTTTTATTGGCTCAAAATGACGCATCAAGAGGATACAAAACACGATGAGCACACACCCGGTCTCTGCATAGCTAGAATGCACACAGCCAACTCTAACACACACAAAAAAACACACCAGCAAATTGCAAAGTCATATAAGACCAAAGCTGTGCATAGGCGAGAGAGAAAAAAAAAACCAAAGCGATCAGATCCGCGTTTGGCAAACTGCAACAATGACCATATTCGCACCAACCATCTCATGACATCACAGGGACGACGAGGTTCTTCAACAGCAACGCCTTCAGGAATGGAGCGGCGCTCAAGCGCCTCCATCACCGGATTCAACCACACGGTGTCAGAATCTAGGTTTTCACCCTGAAGAACCAGTTCGAACATATCCGATCAATGCCTTTAACAAGGTAACGACGCCATAACATCGCCATTGCTAGGTATCATACCTAGGCTTTCACCCCGGAGCTCGAGACAGGGTGCTCGAGTAGCACCGCAATTGACGTCACCTATGTGTTATCGCCACCATTTTTTCATAATCTATGTAGCTACGACGGCCGTCGCTGCACGACCACCCCTCTGCGTCAAGCCATTGTGCATAGTTTGCATCTCACCACGAAGTCAAACACCAGATTTAAAGGACGAAATCCTTGCAAAGATCCTCAATGGCCACCACAATCTGCCGCTCCAAAGGCTGGCCGGTGCAACCACGGACAAGCCCAAAGGAATCAGGGTCAAGACGTCAAAGACTCAGCACGTGCCCAGCCATGCATGCACCGCCGCCACGGCCAGCTCGTCACGCATCACCATGGGAGGCTGCGATGGACTCTCTGCCGGTCTACACCTGCGCGGAACCACGGCCGCGTCCTTACGCCGCCCCTGCCTTTTGCACTCGCCGGTGCACAAGCTCCTGACCAGCACTTCTAGTCCAGCTCGTAAGCCATCAGATCCGCCGCGAAGGCGCCGCCAGACGGCCCCACCGCTGCTGAAGCCGTCGAGGCTTTGCCCGACGACTCTCTCTGGCGGCGGTGAGCGGAGCCGCACGGGAGCGTGATTTAATATCATAGGAAGGACAAACACGACGCTCGTATAAGCTCAATGTTGAGATATGCATGCGTTTTTTGAAAATGGCCCAGCAGGTGCAGCTCGGCGGTTCTACCAAACGAGCGGGGTGAAGCTATGAAGGGATCAACTTATTGGCTCATTGATCATGTGGTAGATGCTAAGCTGAAGCTATAGCAATGCTGAGAGGTTCGGATTTTCTGGAGAGTATGGGTTGCTCACCTTTGATAGTTGATCCTGATTGTTTGGAGTCGTGCATGGGGATAATCAAAATTCAGAGCCCATATTCTGCAACCCTAGCAGAATTTGTTTTGGTGGCCGAAAGAATTGGATCGACATCGTCCTTCAAGCTTTGTCTGGGAAGCAAATCAAGTGACACACAAGTTAGCTCGGCATATGTTTGATTCAAATTCTGTTTTATCCAAGGATGGTAGTCCTCCCAATTTTATTTTTTGACGAGCTTTTGAATGATGTAAACTTATCCAGTTATCAATAAAGTGCGAACCAACATGTGATATGATGGTTAGGATGATAGTGGTATCCTCGGCCAACTAGGGTTCAAGTACTAAATTTGACACTGATGCTTGTATTTTTTCTGGATTTATTTCAGACCTTTCGGTATGTGCATTTAGTGGAAGAAGACGTTTTAGTCGACTACAAAGACATCCGTGATGACTTTGTTAATCTTTTTTTTCGAGAGTACGCAAATTGCGTACCTTAACTTTATAGAAGGAGAGAAGAACGAACATACAACGATATCCACCACTAGCTGCGAACAACGAGCGTAGCAGCACCACAGACAGCACACACGCGCGCACACACAGCTACGACGCCAATGAGCCTACCCAAAACCGCGAACCTCGCCGCGTCTCGACCAACACCGGTCATCTCCGAAGAACAGCAACTCCAGCTTCCTTGGATAAACCAGCGACGACCGTACATAGCGCCTGAGAGGAGCGATCCGGGCAGTCGGGAACACCGGAGGAGTGCAACAAAGGGCCTCTCGTCTCCCAGCACAATGCTCTCAACAGAGGAATGACATCAAAGACACCGCCATCATGCCAATCCTGCGAATCAAGGCTTTCGCCCGGAGACAATTGCCGCCACCGGGCAACGAAACAAATGGCAACACACACGGCGACGCCTCCAGGAAGGGAAATGACATCCACGGATGCCATCGACGCCGGTCCGACCAAAGCCGAACAAGATTTTCATCCGTAGCGCTGCACATCTCCACGCCGCCAAGATCATGGCCAGCCCTGACCGAAGCCTCGCACCGCCGTTGCTGCAGCAGCATGCCATCGAAGCCACACCAATGAGAACCACTCCAACCTCACTGCCGAGGGAGGACGCCTCAAACCACCGCCTGCAACACAAATGAAGAACCGCAACATCCGACGAGCGGTGCAAGGACCAGAACCACCACGACGGCCTTCGCCCCGCACTAGGGGACTGCCAACCGATCCGGTCTGACCCGCACCTCGAACCACTCTCCGGCACCAACTCCGTCGAGGCCTCACCGCGCGCCTCACAGGGCTGCAGCCGAGCGCCCGCTGCCCGCCAGGACCCTTCCTAGCAGGGCCTCGAAGCGCCGCCGCCACGGACAGTGCCGGTGCACCACCAACTCCCACCAGCCTGCTGCGACCTACGCCAGTCTCCAGGCCAGCACACACCCCGCTGCGAGCCCCGCCGCCGCGTCGCTGCTTCACAGGCAACTCCACCGGACGTTGCCACTTCCCACTACCACCACCGCCGGACAGGGCTGCCACCGGAGCCTGGACGCGCCGCGCCGCCAGGAGCTCTGCCGGACGAGATCCCATCTGAGGTAGGGAGGAGAAGTCGCGCCGCCCGACACCGCTGTCACCCAGGTAGCACCACCGGACGAAGCTGAAGCCCACCACCACCTCCGCTGAATAGGGCTACCACCAGAGCCTAGGCGCGCCGCGCCGCCAGAAGCTCCGCGGACGAGATCCGTCAGGGGAAGTGAGGGGGAGCCGCGCCGCCGACCACCGGTGCCGCTGCGCGACAACATGCGCCAGATCTGGGCCGCCCGAACACCTAGCGCGCATGCCCGACACCTCCTTGCACAGCCAAGCCGCGCCACAGAGCGCCCACCAGACGCAGTCAGCCCGCTCACAGGCGCGCCCGAGCCAACCAGCGCCACGACGCCGTCTTGTCGCGCAGGCTCGAGCATGCGCGTCCACACGAGCTCCTCCGAGACCAACGGCCCGCGCCGCCTTGCCCCGAGACGGAGGTGGATAGGGCCCCGCCACTGCCAGGCCGCGCGGGCTTTGCCCAGCGACCCGTGCCGGCGGCGGCGAGGGGAGAAAGGTTGGTGGAGTGGGGCTGGCGGCGGCGGCTAGGGTTTACTCCCGGGCCGCCCGCGGGAGCGACACGGGTCCGACTTTGTTAATCTCATGATAATGTGTCGGCTCAGTCTCTCATAGGTGCTCATAGGGTTCATACGTGTGTATCTGTATTTATAGGGTGAGTGTATGTGTGTATGTATGAGCCTCTGCGTTTATACTGTGTTAATAAACGTTCTCAATAAAGTGTGTCAGCAGGCTTTCCCGTAAAGAAAAAAAAGAGCTGCTGTGAGTTGGGCTAAGCCCGTTACCCATGGCCCAAGCCCCAGCCTATGGCAGCCTCGGTCAGGTCGCTAACAGGATCTTCTCAAAAAAAAATCGCTAACAGGAAAACATTTCAGGTTGTCTCCTAAAAAGAAGGAAAAGGTTTCAGGTTTGATCAACCAACCGAGATTCGTGGAGAAATTGAAGCGGGAGGCCGATCGACCCACCGAGATCCGGGAGCGGCACGGGAGCGGCAGTTCTTTCCATCCGACAACGCCTGTCTCCTCCCGACGGCGCCGCCACCGCCATCGCTTTCTTCCGCCGGCCATGTCCATCCGCTCAGATCGCTACCGCCGGTGGGAACGCCGCGCTCGAACTAGCTAGGTACTCGAATCACAACCTTTCCTCTTCCTTTCTCCACTGATCCCTCCCCTGACCTCTCTCCTCCAATTCTGTCCGCGCAGATCACACGACGGCGACACCCCAATCGAGCGGCTCAACGACGACGTCCTCGTGGAGATCATCTCCCGCGTCCCATCCACGCAGCGCTGGCGCTGCAAGCGCGTCTGCCGGCGCTGGCTGCGCCTCGCCAGGACGCTGCCCCAGTCCCTCGCCGGCTTCTTCTACACCAGCAGCAACAAGGAGCGCTTCCCGGAGACCGCCCTCCACTTCTTCAACGTCTCAGGTGGCCCGGGCCGCCCTTTCATCTACCCCTCCTTCGCCTTCCTGCCCAGCCGCCGCCGCCTCGACCTCCTGGACTGCTGCAACGGCCTCGTCCTCTGCCGCTGGTATGGCTTATCTGGTCCAGACGACGACGACGACGACGACGGGTTCCGCTACGTGGTGTGCAACCCCCACGGAGGAGTGGGTCGCGCTGCCGGACATTGACATCCCAAACAGCGGCAAGGCCATCAAGGTGTACAGAGCGCGTCTCGGTTTTGATCCGGCCGCGTCGTGCCACTTCCACGTGTTTGTGTTTTCTTGGGGTGGCCGCCACCGCCTCGGAGTGGATGTCTACTCGTCGGAAACCGGCACATGGGTTTAGAATGAAATGAGATTGGGTGGAGATGTCAACCTCTTTCATAACCGGAAGGGAACTGTCTTCCTCAATGGCCGTCTCCATTTCCACACTTTAGATTATCATGTCTATGATTCAGCTGGTCGTTGGGTGGGGAGGGGGGTCCCTTCTATAGCTGCAGTGGACACGGACGGCGAAACATGGGCAGACTTCGGTTTTCCTAGACATCTGCGGCGTGATCTGGGTATGGAGGATGATGGTTTTATTCAGCTGTCGGAGGGCCGCTTGCATTATGCAAATATTACTCAGAGAAATACCGGTATTAAGACAGTGGTTTACGTTCTTGAGGGCTATGACAGAAGAGAATGGGTACTGAAGCATACCGTTAAACTTTCAGACATGTTTGATAGCAAAGACTACGGGATTGGCTTTGATTGGGTTGCGATCCATCCAGAATGTAACGTGATCTTCTTCACCCTGTGGTCAGGAAAACAGTTCATGTGTTACAACATGGATACTGGGCGAACTAGCCAGATCCGCACTCTTGAAGATGGCCGGTCACCATATCTGCCTTATGTGCCCTTCTACTCAGAGCTACAATGTTTGCGCTCGTGACATCGATGCGGGACTGCTGGTGCCTTATATCAGTTGTACGTGCTTTGGAGCAATGTGCTTGGTACGTATGTGATATGTCTGCCTGAATTTGGTTCTCAGCTTTTCTTACTGGAGTGCCCTAATGTCTACATTGTTTTAAGTCTGGGGCAATGGTGCTTGTATAGAGCCAACTTGTGTTATCTCTCTTAGAATAGTTTTAAAAATTTCCACTGAACTTCCTGTTATATGTACTTGTTTCTATATCCACATGTTCAGTTAACTTAACTCAGTTTTTGAGTAAATTTCTATGACTATATGGTAGAATACATGATTAATTTCCATTGCAGCTTAAACTTCTATATCTGATTTGCACTTTGGGTAAGCACAAGCATCTTATTGACAACTGACAGATATGTCTAATAAACTATCCTTTATCTGCTGATGATACAATTTGTGAAATCATTTCCCTTTACAGCTAGATATATGTTCCCTGATAGTCAAACATCCTGGATGAATACATCCTTGATTTCTTCTCCGTTGATGCTAATTACTCATGGCATGTTTTAAATAGGAAGTGTCATTGAGCTTGCTCTGATCATAATATTCATTCTTTAGCTCCAAGAGGGCTGGGAAGACATCCTCTTTGCTTGTGGGTTTTGTTCAGTTAGGCAGGTTAGAAAGAGTTCGGTATAAGGGGCATGGTGGGCATTTTCCATGGTAGTTTTCCATGTTCGGTTAAAAATGTCTGCACAATAAAACTGCAGAGGCACTCCACGCACTACCGGAATCGCACCCTATGCCGACGGCCAGGACTAGCCGTCGGGCCAGGCCTATGCCGACGGCCCCCGTCGGCGTAGCCAGGATGACCGTCGGCATAGACCCTATCCCGACGGTGGCCGTACATCTATGCCGACGGCCCTGGCCGTCGGCAACATCATCGCCTAACGGCGGCCGCCGTCAAGTGCTGCCCAATGGCTTCTCGCCACGTGGCGAGACGCCGTTCAGCATGGGGCATGTCTATGCCGACGGCCTAGCCGTCGGCTTAGTTTGAAAGTATGCCGATGGCTAGGCCGTCGGCATAGACATGCCACGTGTCAGAAACTGGGCGCTCCTGGGGCAGGTCTATGCCGACGGCCTAGCCGTCGGCATAGTTTCAAACTAAGCCGACGGCTAGGCCGTCGGCATAGAGATGCCACGTGTCGGCCACTGGGAGCTCACGCCAGGCCTATGCCGACGGCCAAGCCGTCGGCATAGTTTCTGTCCAGTTTTTTTTTCTTTTTTCTGTTTCTTTTCAGCTCAATTCATTTGAATATACACAACATATATAACAAACAACATATATAAGAAGCAGCATCACGTAACAATAAGGAGCAGCATCACACAATAAATTCATCATCACACATCATAAGAAGCATCGCAAAGCATAAACATATAAGTATCATCACCACCAAGCATATAAGAATCTCACAAACAACAATAAGATAAGAAACATCACAAGCATATAAGTATCATAGCATCGAGAACCGCCACAATGTGCCCGAAAGGCTTAAGCGCCAGGACGTCGAGCACCGCGGAGGTCGTCACCGCCAAGACCGCTGAAGCCCAGGTCGTCACTGCTAGCGGCAGCGCTACCGCCAAGACCGCCTCCACGTCCGCCTCCGCCTCCGTGGATCGGAGTGGTCGGGCTCCGTGTCTCGAGAGTGCTGCGAAGACCACCGCCAACGGTAGATGCACCTGTTCCCTGGATGTTGAAAAGATATATTAACGGGATATAAGACTGTGTTGAAAGGCATGACATGCTTTGGGTGAATTGATTGGGGATGAACTAACCGGTGAGGGGCCAGCGTTCTGTGCCACAAACTCCTCAAAGGTCAGCAGCACTGGTTGTGCTGGAGGACCCTCTACTGATGGCCATTGAGGACACCTGCCGGCCGCCATTTCCTGAAAAGCGTGCTGCATCTCGCGATCCCTCTGCTCATGGTATGCATGAAGGCGGTCGTGCCACGCCATGGTCTCCTGGCGTGTGTACTCCATGTAGGCCTACAGTATGACATGATGAGACTCATAAAACTACTAAATGCGGAAAATAAAGGGAATAATGAAGATAAAAGGGAAAATACTTACAGTTTGCTGCTCCTGAAAGAGGGACAGTGACGGTGCACTGCTCATGCGCGTGCTCGTGCGCTGGCTCAGGGTCGGGTCGATCCGACGAAGCTGTGTGTAGGAGATAGTAGGAGTGATCACAGCATCGAGAACCGCCTCCCGACCGTGCTCCTTCGGCCCCATGCCCACCACCACCCTTTCGTCCAGATCCGCCACAATGGGGTCAGGTGTGTCAGGATGTAACGCCAGATACCCATCGGAGTAGGCCTTCTTCCTATGCGCGGTCTTCTTGCCGTAGTACTTGGGCTCGCCAGGCTTGGGGTCCTTCCGCGTATGGGCGATCTCCCACGCCTGCATGTGTGAGAGCGGCCGCTTCAGTTTCTCCTCCCGCACCACCAAACAGAGGTTAGTCATACATAAGAAAGTAATGGTAAATAGAAGAAGAAGAATGTTTAATGGGGTTAGTCATACATTAACTGCCTTGTGGAGATAGTGGTTTCGGTTTCCCTGAGCATGTACTCCCTCCTTCCCTCGGTTAGCCTTGTTTTTGACTCTCATAGCCGCCCAGGCTCCAGCCTCATCACACCAAAGATCCACCAATGCCGCCCAGGACTCGTCTTTTCCATAACACCAATTTGGACACACCTACATAATAAAAGCATAATGGCATGTCAACACGAAACGGTGAAATGTACCACAAGGTAATGAAAGCATAATGAAAAATCTTTTATACTTACCGCCAAGAACTCGTCCCTCTCCAAGGTAATGCCCATCCTCCGCGCTTCTTCCTTGGTCATCTTCACACCAAGATAGTCGTGGTAGTATGTCGAGATGGCCACATAGCGCACCTCGTACTGCATCTGGCGGGCCTTCTTCTTGCATTGGCGTAGCACGATCTGGTCCGCTCTGGCCCTGTGCTCCGGGAGAACTCGATAGAATTTCTACAATCATGCACGAAACAAGAATGGAAGAAGCCATGAGTTAAATCATTCATGAAACTAGAATGGACTTGTGCTTCTGAAGAGAACTCACCCAGAAAGTGGTGATCACGGCCTTGGCATGGGTCCCATGGTCCGCGTGGAGGGCCGCTTCCCAGTGCTCCCAGCTCGTGGCCAAGACCCGATGGTCCGGGTGCCTGACTGGATCCGGACAGTACAACCCCGGCCAGTGTAACTTCAGCAAGACGGTGATGAGGCCGTTGGGAATACGGACCCCTTTAGAATATATCCAGTTGCTGCAAAAGAATGAACTATTAGCATGTGACAAGCAAAATAAATAACAACCGGAATGAGCATGTGACAAGCAAAATAATGAAATTATTATAAAGTGGCACTTACTCTTTCCCCGTGGGCTCAATGAGCCACTTCTGCTCCTCAGTAGCAGGAACCTGCTTTGGTAGCTTTGCGTTACCACACAGCCACCCCTTGTTGTCAACCCCCTCCCCGCCAGCACCATCATCCCCGCCACCACCCTCCTCCTCGCCTGCCTCCCCCTCCCCAACCTCCTCCTCATCCTCCTCCTCCTCGTCCTCCTCCTCCACCTCCTCCTCGGCCCCATCCCGAACCTCCTCCTCCTCGCTTGCCTCGTCCTCCTCCTCCTCACCAGAGGAGGGTACCTCACTAGAGGATGGCCTCGAAGACAACACCCCTAAGTCGGTGAGGGTGCGCTCTTTCTGGCCGCGACCCCCTGTAGTGGCTCTCCCCCCACCACCTCGCCCTCTAGGGGCTCTCCCCCCGCCCCCTCCTCCTCTAGGGGCACCTCTCCCTCGACCTCCCTGTGAGGAGTCATCGTCAAGTAGCCGGGGGGGGGAGGATTACGTGCTCGACCACTCCGACTAGGCAGGCCAACGACCTTGCGTAGGAAACCCACGCCGTCGGCCTTCCCCTTGCCCATGTTCCACGAACCTGCATTGAAAAGAGAATAAGCAATTAGTAAATTAATGAAATGAAGGAAAAGGCATGATAATAAACACATTAATAAAAATGCATAAAAGGCATATTCCTAAACTATAGAAAAAAAGACTTGACACGTACATCTGCTAGAAACCATATGAATCATCACTGTTGTAACCTCTTTCTCGGTCCGTCTCATCATCACTATCAATCATATCATCTTCGTTGTCTGACGGAGGTGGAGGCTCTTCCTCGTCGTCAGCGTCTTCGTTTAACTTTTCTAGCATAAGTATGTCATTTTCATTGACAATGGTCTCACCATCATTCCGTGCTTCGTCGTCGTTTGGATCCACATCATCATCACCCAATGGTCTAGCGTCATCGTTTCTAACCACATCATCATCATCAGGTTGCTCTTGATAGAACACTCCCTCGTATGTCATGGGGTTAATGTTGTAGTAATCGTCTTCATTCGGGTTCGGTAGCTTACCATGTGGCGACACCTTGAACACAACTTCCCAACCCTTTAGGTACTCTTTCTGGCATGGGTAAGGCAGATAATATACTTGTGTAGCTTGGGTAGCCGCAATGAAGAGATCGGCTCCGGCATAGACGGTTGATGGTTTAACTTCGACCAAACCAATGGAAGGCGTATGTTTTACCCCCTCCCGCGGATCGAACCATCGACATTTGAACACAGGCAGACTTAGGGTCTCGCGCCCCTGGTGGAATTTAATCTCGTATATATTTTGTACCCTTCCGTAGTAGTCTACTGAATTTTGACCGGGGGTGTACACTCCGGTATTTATAGTTTTGGGATCAGGCCGGCTGTTCTGGTGATCCTCTGTATGGAAGCGATACCCATTCACATCATACTTTTTACATGTCATGACGGCAGGGTCAAAACCCATGGAAACCCATCTCAATTCATCATCCATAGATATGTTCGGATCTTTTCCCTACAAGTATAATT
This sequence comes from Triticum aestivum, assembly GCF_018294505.1. Taxonomy (NCBI): domain Eukaryota; kingdom Viridiplantae; phylum Streptophyta; class Magnoliopsida; order Poales; family Poaceae; genus Triticum; species Triticum aestivum. The sequence continues at coordinate 577,716,985 of NC_057814.1, read as the reverse complement.
GAAATTGTTGCGTGCATTAGTTAACTAATAAATGTTGAACTAGGTATTTAATAGGGGAGTGTGGACAATTACTTTCTCCATGAACCAAGCAACAAATTTTTACGTCCAGGGTTTCCATGACGGAGAAGAGTAAGTGCCTCCGCCTCAGTAGGAGGATTCATTCCCGTCCATTCCTCTTGAACGAAATCACTAAAAAAAAGAAAACCGGTGTTAAACCGGGACTAAGTGAACATAAAACATGATGATGTGGAAGACATAAAGGAATGGTGTAGTGGTATTACCTCATCCACACTTCCTCAACTTCCCTGATGTTGTGCAAGATATAGAACATGAGGTCCTCCCACTCTTGTCGTGGCATGTTATAAGGTTTCGAGGCCCCAGCCCTCCCACCTTGCGTGTTGAATAGATGGAGCTTGGGTTGATAATTCGGCTCTTCTATATTGTATCGAGGCACCTTGTTATGCAGATGGGGAATGTGGTCTGGATAGTATGATGTCCTGAGGTCTGACACCTCCTCTAGGATAACTGCCTCAGCTATGGAAGCTTCAATCTTAGCTTTGTTTCCACATTTCTATCGGAGATGCTTGTTCTGTCTCTCAGGGCCGTACTGCCAGCGATTCTGCACAGGCCCCCCCAACAATACCTCGTTCGCGAGGTGCAGAATGAGATGTGTCATCGGTGTAAAGAAGCCTGGCGGAAAGATCTTCTCTAGCTTGACTATCAACTCCGGTGCCTTCTTATGCAATTTTTCAATCACGTCTTTACTTACTTCTTTAGCACAGAGCGTGCTGAAGAAATGGCTTAGCTCAGCAAGCACTCGCCAGACATGCTCGGGGACATAGCCTCGAACCATCACCGGCATTATCCGCTCAATCCATACATGGTAGTCATGACTCTTCAGGCCGGTCACTTTGCCCGTTGAAAGATTGACTCCCTTACTTATATTCGATGCATAACCATCGGTGAACTTCAAAATGTGTTTCAGCCAGATAAGTACTTCCTTTTTTTCTAGCGGTTTAAGGACAAAGTCAGCATCTGGCTTGAACCAGTTTTTTCGACCGCCTGTGGGAGGCTTCATGTTCAGACGTGGTCTATCAGAAATTCTCCGTTGATCGGCTCTAGCTTTAACGTTATCCTTCGTCTTATCAGGAATATTGAGGATCGTGTGGAAAAGGGACTCTGCCACATTCTTTTCGGTGTGCATCACATCGATATTGTAAGGAAGTTTGAGGTCCTTGAAATAGGGAAGTTGTGAGAAGGGGGTAATGTGAGTCCAGTTGTGCGTCTCACCATATCCCTCGAAGCCTTTGGCTTTGGCTTTGCCTTTGCCTTTGAGTTTAGGCTGGAGAGCTTTTAGCTGAGCAAGAACATCTGCCCCCGAAAATGTTGGAATCTCGGTTACTTCATGAACAACCCGGCCTTTCGTGAAGTTCTTCTTGTCTTCCCTGTCTGGATGGTCTGGAGGGAGGAACTGTCGATGCAGGTCAAAGGCTACATACTTGCCACCCTTACTCAGCCAAATCATTCGTAGAGCCTGCATGCACACTGGGCATGGCATCTTCCCACTTGTACACCATCCGCAGAATAGAGCATAGCCGGGAAAGTCATGCATGCAATAGTGCAACCAAACTTTCATCAAGAAATTTCTCTGCAGATCCCGGTCGTATGTCAACGTCGGAAAGTACCAAGAATGGTGCAAAGCATCCACCAGCGGCTGCATAAACACACCCAATTGCTTCCCCGGATAATCAGGCCCCGGAATGATGAGCGACAAGAACATGGTCTTGCGTTGCATTAGGGCACCGGGAGGAAGATTGAGCGGAATTACAAACACGGGCCAGCAGCTGTATGGATTGGACGACATACCATATGGATTCAACCCATCACCTGATATGGCTATTCTGACATTCCCAGCCTCGGCTGCTTCCTCGGGGTATTCTTCATCGAACGACTTCCATGCTTCCCCTTCCGATGGATGTACGATTTTTTTTGGATTGTACCTTATACCTTCCTTGTGCCACTTCATCATTTTGGCAGACTCCTTCGTGATGAAAAGGCGCTGCAATCTTTTTATAAAATCAAGATACCGAAGAACCTTAACGGGGATGGTTAGCTGCTTTTTCTCACCATCCTCACCGACCACCTCAATGTACCGAGACGAACCGCACTGCCTACAGTACTTGTCATCCGCATACTCGTGCCTAAACAAAAGGAAATTCTTCGGGCAAACATCTATTTTCTCATAATCCATAGAGAGTGCCTTCATGATTTTCTTTGTATCGTACATGGTTTTCGGCAGTTCATGAATGTAGCAGATCCGTTGACTAAACCTCTCCCTAGAGCAAAACATGATCAACACCAGGACGCAATGGGTGTTCGATTCATCACAATGTAACTAGATTATTGACTCTAGTGCAAGTGGGAGACTGTTGGAAATATGCCCTAGAGGCAATAATAAATGGTTATTATTATATTTCTTTGTTCATGATAATTGTCTATTGTTCATGCTATAATTGTATTATCCGGAAATCGTAATACATGTGTGAATACATAGACCACAACGTGTCCCTAGTGAGCCTCTAGTTGACTAGCTCGTTGATCAACAGATAGTCACGGTTTCCTGACTATGGACATTGGATGTCATTGATAACGGGATCACATCATTAGGAGAATGATGTGATGGACAAGACCCAATCCTAAGCATAGCATAAAAGATCGTGTAGTTTCGTTTGCTAGAGCTTTTCCAATGTCAAGTATCTTTTCCTTAGACCATGAGATCGTGCAACTCCCGGATACCGTAGGAGTGCTTTGGGTGTGCCAAACGTCACAATGTAACTGGGTGACTATAAAGGTACACTGCGGGTATCTCCGAAAGTGTCTCTTGGGTTGGCACGGATCGAGACTGGGATTTGTCACTCCGTGTGACGGAGAGGTACCTCTGGGCCCACTCGGTAATGCATCATCATAATGAGCTCAATGTGACTAAGGCGTTAGTCACGGGATCATGCATTGCGGTACGAGTAAAGAGACTTGCCGGTAACGAGATTGAACAAGGTATTGGGATACCGACGATCGAATCTCGGGCAAGTAACATACCGATTGACAAAGGGAATTGTATACGGGATTGATTGAATCCTCGACATCGTGGTTCATCCGATGAGATCATCGTGGAACATGTGGGAACCAACATGGGTATCCAGATCCCGCTGTTGGTTATTGACCGGAGAGGCGTCTCGGTCATGTCTGCATGACTCCCGAACCCGTAGGGTCTACACACTTAAGGTTCGGTGACGCTAGGGTTGTAGAGATATGAGTATGCGGAAACCCGAAAGTTGTTCGGAGTCCCGGATGAGATCCCGGACGTCACGAGTAGTTCCGGAATGGTCCGGAGGTGGAGAATTATATATAGGAAGTCCAGTTTCGGCCACCGGGGTTTCGGGGGTTATCGGTATTGTACCGGGACCACCGGAAGGGTCCCGGGGGTCCACCGGGTGGGGCCACCTGTCCCGGAGGGCCCCATGGGCTGAAGTGGGAAGGGAACCAGCCCATAGTGGGCTGGGGCGCCCCCCATGGGCCTTCCCCCTGCGCCTAGGGTTGAAAACCCTAGGGTGGGGGGGCGCCCCACTTGCCTTGGGGGGGGGGGGGAGTCTCCCCCCTTGGCCGCCGCCCCCTCCCTTGATGGGATCTTGGCCGGCGCCCCCCTCCCAGGGGGCCTATATAAAGGGGGGGAGGGAGGGCAGCAACATTACAGCCTTGGGCGCCTCCCTCCTCCCCTGCTACACCTCTCTCCCTCGTAGAAGCTCGGCGAAGCCCTGCCGACATCCCGCTACATCCACCACCACGCCGTCGTGCTGCTGGATCTCCATCAACCTCTCCTTCCCCCTTGCTGGATCAAGAAGGAGGAGACGTCGCTGCACCGTACGTGTGTTGAACGCGGAGGTGCCGTCCGTTCGGCACTCGGTCATCGGTGATTTGAATCACGGCGAGTACGACTCCGTCAACAACGTTCATTGGAACGCTTCCGCTCGTGATCTACAAGGGTATGTAGATGCACTCCTTTCCCCTCGTTGCTAGTATACTCCATAGATGGATCTTGGTGAGCGTAGGAAAATTTTAAAATTATGCTACGATCCCCAACACTCACTCATGTCCGTCTGATTTCTACGGTGACGTCTGGCACATCTCGCACAGGGGCATGGTGGGATAATTCTCATTGGACGACGGAATATCTCCTTCAAATACACATCGGTTTTCGCGATCCACTCTGATGTTACTCGATTCCGACGGATAAAACCACTGTACATCCACTGATTATCTGCCATCCTCTGCTTTTTTGCAAGCCACACAACATAATTAAGGATTCATTTAAATTAATCACATCAAATTTTCAGTTTCTACCGCGTTTAATCCACCTACATCTCTAATAGGTAAAGATGGGTCCTCATCCCACCCGAGGATGTGTAGATTGAGTACGTTCTCCATTCTACCCCGTTCCGAGACAAAATTTCGGCAGCACCTCCCCGCTGTTCTCCAGATACACGTCTCGGCAAATAGCCGAGAGAATGTGCTCCGGAGAACAATGGGGAGGCGCCGCCGAAATCCTGTCTCGGAATGGGGTAGAACATGGAGAACATACCCAATCTACACATCCTCGGGCTGTCCGTGGAAAACGCTGGACAATCCGAAAGAGCTGCGGTGATAAATATGCAATTGAATGCATATTTATCGATGCAACCCTTTCGGACGGGAGACGCCTAGGTTACGCCAGTTGACTTGAGAATGAAATCTAGTCACATGATTCGTAGCTCACCCTCGGCTGTAGAGGAAGTATTCGAATAGTAGACGGATGACCGGGGACCAACAGCTCCTACGCCGATCACTTCACCGAGATGGAACACCACAGAACCTGCACCGTGACAATAATTAAGTACATCACAATATATTCATCATCTATCATCATGTAACAATCATCGAAGCATAAAAAAATCATCATCATCATCATCATCGTCATTTACCATGATCCAACAATCATCATCATTTATCATCTCTTCCGCAAAAAAATGGAAATCTATCATCATCATCATCTAAAAATTATCAAGGCATAAAAAAAGCATTATCATCTATCATCAACATCATCATCTATCATCATTAACATCATAATCTATCATCATCATCTATCATCTATTTTTTTGCATTTCTCACATTTCTAACTATCATCATATCATCTACCATCTAACTATCATCATACATAATGCATCCATCCATCTAACCATCCATCTAATTACATAACTATGAACAACAACTAAATTCACAAAAAAATTGCTACAGAGAGGGAGGGAGGGAGGGAGCTCACCATGGGGGAGGGCCGGCTCGGGTGGGGGGGGAGGGCAGGCACAGGCGATGGAGGTCCAGAGCAGGCGGCGGAGGGCCGGCGCCGCGGTCGCCTGGCGCAGGGGGGCTGCGCGCGGGGCAGGGGTGATGGCGGGGCGGCCCGAGTGTGGTCGGGCACGAGGTGGCCCGGGCGGGTGCGGGGACGGGGCGGCCCGAGCGTGGCCAGGCATGGGGTGGCCCAGGCGGGTGCGGGGACGGGGCAGCCGGCCCGGGCGGGGGAGATCAAGGGCGGCGCGGGTGGAGCGAGCGGCGGCGTGGGGTGGCCGGACCGAGGACGGGGCGGCTGGCCCGGGCGGGGGCGGGGACGGGGCGACGGCAGGGCAGAAGCGGGAGGCGGCGGGGTAGATCGAGGGGCGGCGCTGGTGGAGCGAGCGACAGCGTGGAAGAAGGGGGCAGCGGCGGCGGGGCAGAAGGGAGGGAGCGAGCGGCGTCGAGAATGAGTGGTTGGGGAGGGGGTAGTGGATAAGGTGGCCCTATGCCGACGGCCAGGCCGTCGGCATAGGAGTGGTCCCACCTGACAGCGAGAGGGCCATCGAGTGGATAAGGTTGGCTCTATGCGGACGGCCCGGCCGTCGGCATAGATGGGCATAGATGGCAACTACTTTGTTTTTGAAAAAATAGTCCCACCTCGCCGAGGGAAAAGCAATTTGACCTGTTTAAATAGTTCACTAATCCATACGTTATAAGCTCCGGTATTCATTAGACTTATATGAAGAAAATGGACAATTGCTGTGAACTTTTCAGTGCCCGGGCAGCCGGCCCGGTGCCCGAGCACTAAAAGGTTCACAGCAATTGTACATTTTCAATGATGAATACCGGAGTTTTTAATCAATTCAATTATTACATTTTTAGATTCTTAGTTTACCGTCTGTATGGGACCCGGTACCCGGCACCTGGAGGGGGAAACGGACGCGTCGGGTCTACACGGAGGGGATCTTGCTGTGGGTCTGGCCCGGATGTTGCTTCAAAGTGTTCCTATGGGCTGACCTACCACAACCGGGTGGATAGGTCCACTGCTCAAAGCCCGTCCGTGCAAAGTCAAAGGGCTAGATCCCGTGGTCAAACGCTACAGGGTTAGGCGGGACGGGGGCCCTGGGGGTAGCAATGCCACCCGAGCGTCGCACCGGGCCCTCATACATGCGGGGTGGTGTGGTGGCATGTCCCAAGAGGCGGCACGCGTCTCCGGGGTGTGCCCCCCCTCACGGACGGCGCCGCCGCCGGCACTTGGAGGGGGGAAACGGACGCGTCGGGTCTACATGGAGGGGATCTTGCTGTGGGTCTGGCCCGGATGTTGCTCCTAAGTGTTCCTATGGGCTTACCTAACACAACCGGGTGGGTAGGTCCACTGCTCAAAGCCCGTCCGTGCAAAGTCAAAGGGCTAGATCCCGTGGTCAAACGCTACAGGGTTAGGCGGGACGGGGGCCCTGGGGGGTAGCAATGCCACCTGAGCGTCGCACCGGGCCCTCATACATGCGGGGTGGTGTGGTGGCATGTCCCAAGAGGCGGCACGCGTCTCCGGGGTGTGCCCCCCCTCACGAACGGCGATGACACGGTAGTAGACGTTCTGCGGTAACGATGCGGCGTGAATATTATTAAATACTCGGAGCGCGATAAAATCATGAGTTTTTTACACGACGCGGGCACATGTGCTGTAGGACTGATGGTAATTTTTCATAATTGTTCGTGATGGAGTAGTATCTGAACAATTCCCTCTATGCGGATTGCTCTTCTCGTGTCTACAACTGTGGCCGGCGGCCTCCGGGGGCTAGCATGCCGCCAAATCTTGCGTAGGCGGCCTCTCACAAGTCTGGAAGTGTTGTGGCGGGTGCAAACGCCTGGCACGCGTCTCCGGGGTGTGCCCCCCCTCACGGACGGCGGCGCCGCCGGCACCTGGAGGGGGGAAACGGACGCGTCGGGTCTACATGGAGGGGATCTTGCCCGGATGTTGCTCCTAAGTGTTCCTATGGGCTTACCTAACACAACCGGGTGGATAGGTCCACTGCTCAAAGCCCGTCCGTGCAAAGTCAAAGGGCTAGATCCCGTGGTCAAACGCTACAGGGTTAGGCGGGACAGGGGCCCTGGGGGTAGCAATGCCACCCGAGCGTCGCACCGGGCCCTCATACATGCGGGGTGGTGTGGTGGCATGTCCCAAGAGGCGGCACGCGTCTCCGGGGTGTGCCCCCCTCACGGACGGCGACTCCGCCGGCACTTGGAGGGGGAAACGGGCGCGTCGGGGCTACACGGAGGGGATCTTGCCGTGGGTCTGGCCCGGATGTTGCTCCAAAGTGTTCCTATGGACTGACCTAACACAACCGGGTGGATAGGTCCACTGCTCAAAGTCTGTCCGTGCAAAGTCAAAGGGCTAGATCCCGTGGTCAAACGCTACAGGGTTAGGCGGGACGGGGGCCCTGGGGGGTAGCAATGCCACCCGAGCGTCGCACCGGGCCCTCATACATGCGGGGTGGTGTGGTGGCATGTCCCAAGAGGCGACACGCGTCTCCGGGGTGTGCCCCCTCACGAACGGCGCCGCCGCCGGCACCTGGAGGGGGGAAACAGGCGCGTCGGGTCTACACGGAGGGGATCTTGCCGTGGGTCTGGCCCGGATGTTGCTCCAAAGTGTTCCTATGGACTGACCTAACACAACCGGGTGGATAGGTCCACTGCTCAAAGCTCGTCCGTGCAAAGTCAAAGAGCTAGATCCCGTGGTCAAACGCTATAGGGTTAGGCGGGACGGGGGCCCTGGGGGGTAGCAATGCCACCCGAGCGTCGCACCGGGCCCTCATACATGAGGGGTGGTGTGGTGGCATGTCCCAAGAGGCGGCACGCGTCTCCGGGGTGTGCCCCCCTCCAAGTGACAGCGGCACTGCCTTGCGTGCAGGGGGGCACACCGCGGAGCCCCAAGACGGGCGTCTACGCATGCCTGAACACTTTCACATATGCATCGGGACCCGTGCGATGTTCGGTGACATAGCTACACCCCGAATCCCCCCACCAACTAGAATTCCCTCCGTGTCGACCGTTTCCCCCCTCCGTGACACGGCGATAGCGACGTTCGTAACGGGGGGCAATCGATATACAATCAGGGTATTTTTTTTAGATAAGGCATAATTATCTTATGCAAAAACAAAAACTAAAATAAAGTAAAAATGAGAAAATAAAGTAAAAATAAAAAATAGTATGCCGACGGCGAGGCCGTCGGCATATCTGTGCACACACGGAGGTGCAGTCCCACGGATCGATGACGTGGCAGAGGGGCCTATGCCGACGGCTATACCGTAGGCATATATTTGCCATAGGTAGTATAAAGCAAAATTTAAAATAAAACTAAATAAATGTATGCCGACGGCTAGGCCGTCGGCATATCTGTGCACACACGGAGGTGCAGTCGCACGAATCGATGACGTGGCATAGCGCACGGATCGATGACGTGGCAGAGGGGTATGGGCCAGGTCTATGCCGACGGCTATGCCGTCGGCATAGGGCTGGCACGGATATGCCGACGGCCGTCGTTACCACCCGTCGGCGTAGGCTCAACGTCGTTAAACGGTCAGCGCCGACCTTGTATCTGGGCAAGGGCTATGCCGACGGCTGCTCCTATGCCGACGGGCCCCGTAGGCGTATCTCGAGCGGTCCCGACGGCCTCGTATATGCCGATGGCCCCGTCGGCATATATGGATTTATGCCGACGGCTTTTCTATGCCTACGGCTTGCCCTTGGCCGTCGGCATAGCGCCATTTATGCCGACGGGTGCCGTCGGCATAGATTTGGCCGTCGGCAAACCAAGTTTTTCTGGTAGTGACGAGTCCAATGCACCCTGCTAGTACCTGTAATATACTGCAGTTTGCAAATCTTCAATGCAATTTCAGATTCATCTACATCGCTTGTTGGCTTTCCCATCAAGGCGTCACTGTTTTGTGGGACTTTCCAAGTCCAAGTTATGGAAGGACGAAGCGCATCTTTGTCTATGCTTACACTTCCCTTTCCTCCTTGCAGATTTTATTAACACATGCGCCGTCTTCCATCACCGAACGCAAGTTCTCTGTAACGATGATATGTTTCCTCGGAGTGAAAATATGTGTAGGAACAATAAGATCAAGCTCACTGGTCACTACCAATTTTCTGGTATGCACGTGCAACAATGGATTAAAAATTTAAGATGTTTTAGTATTTTCCTTTACAAAAAGGGTTAACGCTTAGAAGTTATATGAAGAAGTAAATCCTTTCGAACCACATAATGGGGTAGCCATGAAGGTGTGCTAGTAAATACTAGCTTGATGCATGCTTGCTCCTTAAACAAAAGGGACATATTGCCATGTTGAAACCAAAATCTCAGGAGTAATCAAGTAGTAGTAGTAGCTGGAAACACTTAAAGGTGCAGGCAGAAGTTGGAATAGTCCCAGGACGAGGAGCTACTCTATGCCGCCATAACTGCGTGGCTTCGTGCCATCCCACGACGCAGCCAGGGCGAGCTAACTGAAATAACGAACAGAATCCGCCAAGGCGTGAACATACGCACGCTGCATGGTCGACCCCTTATTCAGCTACGAAAAAACAGAGTTTATACTATGCAACTCTCAGAGAGCATACATGGAATGGATAAGCACCGGGACGTTGATGAACACACTTAGCGTGGTAAGCTAGCAGATGATAAGAACTCTTGCTCCAAGCTATAACATCGTTGACTGTGTGCAGGGGCTGGATTGATTTCGTTACCTGAGTGAGACGGGGCACTAGCTTCAGCTCGTCCATTTTCTGGAGTGACATGGGATGACAACAACCTTTTCGTATGCAGAAGCTGCAAAGACATCTCCACTTCCTTCATCGTAGGCCTATAATCACCCTGGAGCCGCAGGCACATCTCTGCAAGGGAGGCAACACTGATAATTTCTTCCTCGGTTGCTTCTTCACGAACTTGAGCGGCGACTATCTCTTTTACTGGCCTCTCCTGCATCTCCCCAAGAAAGTAACTAGATAAACTCTGAGCCGAGCCTGACTCGCTAGTAAAAACAGGTTTCTTTCTGAGAAGTAGCTCTAAAAGCACAACACCAAAGCTGTACACGTCGCTCTTTTCATTTAGCTGCCCAGTGCGAAAATATTCTGGATCCAAGTATCCAAATGTGCCTTGTATGCCGGTGGTAACATGAGTTTGATCTATATGCACCAATCTTGATGCACCAAAGTCAGAAACTTTTGCAGTGTAGTTTGCATCCAGGAGTATATTAGAAGACTTGACATCACGATGGAAGACTGATATGGAAGCTGCAGAGTGGAGATAATAGAGGGCTCCTGCAGCCTGTGCAGCAATTCTTAGGCAGCCATCCCAGGACAAAGAAGTGTTGCTTGGACCAGAATGAAGGATTTCAAACAAGGAACCATTAGGAACAAAATCATACACTAGTAGTGGCACCTCAGTTTCAAGGCAACAACCATACAACTTTACGATGTTTCTGTGGTTGATCTGTGAAAGGATGGCGACCTCATTGATGAATTGGTCAATCTCACCTTGCTCAATGACCTTAGATTTCTTTATAGCCACCACTCGCTGGTCAGATAAGATGCCTTTGTACACCATGCCATGCCCTCCACGGCCAAGGATCCGTGTGAGATCAAAGTTGTTTGTTGCCTGCTCCAACTCTTCTAGAGAGAAAATCTTTGTCCTTTCACTTGCATCTTCATTTGATGATATTAATTGTTCTAGAAGGAGGCCGTGGTTCTTTGTAAAATATTTCATTCTCAGTCTCTTTTGGACGCCTCTTCTCCATCTACGGAGGATAAACATTGCACTTAAGCCAAGAAGTAGAAGACCGAAGCCAATTCCAAGCCCAATAGCAATACCTGCACATGTGTAACTTCCATCGGTACTGCGGCATACTCCTTTACAAAGGCCATCATTGCATTTACAACCATCGGGTCCGGTAACGTATGGATTTCCTGCATGGCCATCATTGCATTTACAGCTATAACCCACTACCGTTGAGTTGACGTATAAGCATTCGCTATTGGGGCTAACACATGCATATGTGAAGATATGCTGATGTGCCTCTTGGCAAGTTATATTTGCGACTACCCATTGCAGTCTGTTTGAGCCTCTGTCAGCAATGTAGAATGGTCCATAGTCAGACTGATCATAAGAGGTACCTTCAATGTCCAAGTACCCCTCAGTAATATTGATGTTTGTGATATATCCCCCTGGCCTTCTAATTGAATATAGAAACATGAAAGCTGATGCGTTGCAGTAAAGTTGAAATTCGGTCTTTGCAGAACAACCATCTTCTAGTCCAAATGGAAAGGGAATCTTCATTTTACCACAAGAACGAGTGCACGTCACATTTCGCCGAGCCGACGGATTGTATCCTATTAAATTTTAGAAAAGTGGAAACTAAAATAATTGTAAGCGAGATACTAAAAAAATCAAGGGAAGATCAGATGCAAACTTGTAGATAAGTGAATCGATTATTACCGGGATCACGCGAGCAGCCACCGAGTACATACGGGTTGCCCGAGTACCCAGCATCGCAACGGCATGAATAACCAGCCATGTATGTGGTGTCTACGCACGAGCTGTGGTTGCTCACGCAGGCGAAGTTGGCCCAATCTGCCGAAGCGGCGGCACATGTACGTTGGTCATTTATATTCCAAAAAAGCATAGCTAGCACAGTCGCTTTTTGGCGCTGCACCTGCTGGGCCTCCTTGACAGGGACAAACTTGAGCTGCACGGGATTGGCAACCATGTGGGCGTCGAAGGGTGGTCTGTGGTTGCATTTCTTCCCGTAAACCATATCGGGGTCTGACTCATCCGCGTCACAGTAAGTGCAAAACGGGATTTCCGGACTTATATTTGAGTTTCCAATCAGGTAGGTGTAGAAATTGCACACGGTGATCATTAGCTGAGAGAGAGCGAAAACGAGATTGCTGGAGGGGGTCTTTAGTGATGCATTCTGCACTTCAGCACCCGGACTCGTCGAGATGGGAATTGAGGACTTGATAATTACACCTGCCAAATGAAAAGAAAAGAAAAATCACAAATTACTCAAAATTGGTGAGCAAGCTTGTATGGGACAAACTAATTATTCTGATTTCGAGTGGAGTATGCTGTACGTGACTAATGGAGAACTTGATAATTACACCTGTCAATGGAAAAGAAAAAAAAAGGCACAAATTACTCAAAATCGGTGAGCAATATCAGTTGCCTGATTCTTTTTTCCTTGAGCCGCTTTTTATGCCCTTGTGATTTTGAAGAGGAGTATGTTGTACGTCATTTTTAAGTGTGAGTGCTGAGCATCTTTGCTCTAAAACAAAGGTCGTACCAGTAAAAAGTAAAAAGGTTCATTTTATGCAATCCTGCTCGTCCTATCTTTGCCTGGCAGGTACTGTAATCTTCGAAGGCAGTTTGCTTTGACATTTTTTGTGGATGCGGGGATAAGCATTATTTTTGCCACTTGGACCATTTTTCCTCAAAGGACGCTAACACCTCCACCTTCTGCATCAATTGATGAACACAGCCAAGCCACCTGGAGCATTTGATGAATGACTTCATCTTCGAGTGTGCTAGTCTTTGGCTGCTGGAGAAATATCTCCAAGGACGTGGCAATAGTTGCTCTCAAAAGGTGTTCTTATGCAGGCTTGGCCGCTTGGGAGACCGGGTATCCAGATTTTTATGTAATCTAACTGTTCTAACTGACTGTAAGAAAATATTTTCTTTATTTTTGAGATAATTGTGCATTTGGTAAATCACCCACTGTTTGCCATAAGAAAACTGATACCCTAGCAAGAAAAAAAAAAGGAAAAAACACACAACAATAAGCAAGGTTAAACCGTAGTAATTGAAGAGTACTCCCTCCGTTCACAAATATAAGATGTTTTGTATATTTTAATATGGACTACATATGGACTGAAATGAATGAACAAACACACTAAAGCATGTCTATATATATCCATTTCAGAAAGAAGTTAGAACATCTTATATTTGTGAACCGAGGGAGTATTTCGGAACTGTGAAGGGGTTTGGGAAACAAATTAAGCCGCTAGAAGTGCATTACCTGTATTCGAAGAAAATAAGGAGGGGGGGTTGCATCAGTTGTAGCTCTTACTGCCAATGGAAGCCTGTGGAGCCCCGGCGTCGCCCATGAAAAACACCTTCGTGACGCGGTCTGTGAGATAGAGCGTGCCGTTGTCGCAAATGAGAGCGAAGGTGGTATCCCGGGAGCAGTCGGGGCCGATGCCGAAGGGAAACATGATATCCATATCGCCGCATTTGTTTGGGCAATTGGCAGATGGGAACCTCCTGATGCCCTGTTGGTGTCTTGGAGCTCCAGATTCGGAAGCTCGCGCTGCTAATGGAGTCGTAGCCATGGTGGTGCTGCTGCTGATGGAAGAAAGAAGCAGAAGTAGGAGCAGCTGAAACACCGTGTGGATGGCCATCTGCCACTAGATCAAGTCTGAGAGAGTTGAGCAAACAGAAGCACAATGAGATAATGGTATGCAGGTGTGCGGCGGAGAGCTGCTGGCTTTGGCTTTGTATGGTAGCTGTGGCACCGGGGCTTCCTTCTCCACGCTCCTCCGCGTGAATGCTCTCTGTGAAAGTGTCTATTGGCCAGCTGGAGAATCTGCGGGAAGTCCTAGGTTTCTAGCATTATGCATCTGGTTTGCACGACGATGCAGACAAGTGTGAAAGCCCTCGCCGCACATGGCCGCCCGACGTGCGCGTTCAGGCTTTAGGGTACTCGATTGCCTTTCCGGACGCGGTCGGTTGACCGACCAAGCAAAGAGTCGGTCTTGGTGAGGAGAATATTAACTGTGTGCAATTATGCACGGTCGGACCCCGATAGTCCGACACACAGCGAAGAAGATACAGAGGAGCAAGATTCCTATCCATCGAGACCTAGGCTTGGTGTTATGTCTGTCGAAGTGAAGATCTGCCCTTGAATTCATTCATGCGCGCAGAAAGGTTTAGGCCTGTTACCATACACGCTTTTATATTTTCAAAGGATACATGTGTAAATTCAAAATGAAGGAAAACGAATAATGCTGTCAAGGCTTCTCTCCAGAAGTAGGGAAAGGATTTGCGCATCTTTCTTTTGGCCAGGTGTCCCATAAAAATCCCCATTCTGCACAATGAACAACACATGTTTGATTCAAGCATGCCCACATCCTGTCACCTGGAGGCTAGAAGTCCAAGGTTTATTCAAAGCTGGAGAGGACTGATACATTATGCTTGTAGCAAATGGGTCAACAAAAGCGGTTCACGTTCCGAATGAACAAGGACCGACAGAGAATTGACAGATAGCTGTTATACTTCGCGAAAGTCCACACTATTTCGGAGCTCCAGTTTAACCCCAAACGCAAAACCAGTACAATATGGTGTCACGTTGAATTCCGCCGGTCTGAACCAGCGGAATCTTTTGCTTTTGTACTATATAAAGCTAGGCTTCTCGGCATTTTCCTCTTTAAAAGCACTATATGTGATCATGTGAGTACATTGCTCATGTTTTACTGTTTGATTCTAGACCTAGCAATGTCACACTTTGATATACAATGTTGTCAAACTTGGCTAAGGTTAGTTCTTCAAAATGATAGCCATAAGTTGGCAAGCCTAAGGGTAACTCCAGCCGCGCCTCCAACAGGCCCTCCTCAGGCGTTTTTGCCGCGCCGGCGCCCAAAAATCGGCCCAGTCGCGCCCCCAGGAGCCCGTTTTTCGCCGGTTTGGGCCGAAACTGGCGCCGGCGGACCCAAGCCGAACCCAGCGTGCTGGGGGCGCCCGGGCGAACGGTTTTGGCGCGAAAGAGCCGCGGGCCAGCCGCGTCAGCGAGACGACGCCTCGTCTTCCCCCAGAGCGCCTCAGTTTCCCGCGGGGAATCAATGGCAAGGCTGCTGCCGGTCAGCCTTCCATTGATTCCTCACGGGCCGGCCCGTCACGGGCGGCGAGGCGACGCCTCCCCTCCCACCACGCGTACACACGGCGCGGGCTATAAAAACCCACCGCTCCCCCTCGCCGCTGGCCACACCAGCCCGAGCCCAAACCAGCCGTCGCCGAGCTCTACTCTCTCCCGTCCGCGCCGCCGAGCTCTGCTATCTCCCCCGTCCTCCCCTTCCCTTCCCTCTCCTGCGATAGCCGAACGCTTCCCCGGCGAAGCCGCGGCGGCCAACGGCTTCGACCGCCGCTCGCTCCAGGTGTCGGAGGCGTGGCTTCTGTTCGAGGCCAACATCCTGGCGCCGCCGGACATGCGCGCCGGGCCAACGGGGTGGAGGCTCAGCAACGGCGGCGTCCCCATCCCCCCGGTGCCCGACGTCGACGCGCGCCCCGGCATCTTCACCGCCGAGGTCGACCGCGTGCGGTCGTCCCTGACGGAGGAGCAGCGCGCCCTCCCCTAGTACGCCGCCGACAACCACACGGCGTGGGCGGACTATTTCCAGTGGCGGCAGGCACAGCGGCTGGCGTCCACGAACGGGGCGCCGGTGGTGGGCGGCATCAAGAACAGCGACAGCCGCCACCTTTGGTGGGGCGTCCCCGGCCGCACACTGCACGGGGTGCTGGAGTACCTCGAGGGCGGCAATATCCCGCCGCTGGCATACCCTGGCGCGGCGCCCGTCCCGCCCCCTCGTCGGAGTGCCGGGCCGTGGGTGCCCAGGAGGTTCGGCTCCTCCTCCCACTCTTCCGGCTCGCCGACGCTCTTCGGCGTCAAGGCCGAGCCCGCCGCGGAGACGCCGCTCGGTCGGCGCGCCGGCATCGTCATTAACGAGGGCGGCCGGCGCGCCTCCTCCTCGGCTCCTCCGCGCTTCGTCAAGCTGAAGACGGAGCTGGGGCTCCCCGTCGTGAAGACGGAGCCCGGCTCACCGGCGGCGTCAAGGAGGAGGAGCTCGACGACGAGGTGGCCCTGAAGTGGGCGCGCGACGACTGGGTGCAGACGGAGCTCCAGCGCCAGATCCTCGCCTTCGAGCGATTCGAAGCCCGACGCCGTGACCGGGACGAGGGAGGCGTCGTCGTCCTCGACGACAGCGACGACGACGACGCGCCGCCACCACCGGTCCGCCTTGGAGACGCCGGGCAGGGGTCCAGCAGCAGGGGCGGCCGCGCCATCAAGAAGGAGAAGGCCGCCGACGACGGCGAGGACGGCGGCGAATTCGCCGCGCTCAGCGACTTCTTCGCCCCGTAGATGTCTTTTTTTTTTAAAATAATTTATGTAACACCGAACATGTTGAATATGAATGTCAAGTTAGCCGAATTTTAGCTGTACTTTGCCGAATTAGGCCGAACTTTGCCGAATTCAGATTTTTTTAAATAAAAAAAAGGCGCGTCTGCGGCGAGCCGCTCGCCCCCGCGCCGATTTTACCGCCGGCTCGCCCTCAGGGGGCGTAAAATCGCCGCCTGAGGGGCAAACGGCTGGAGATGCTCTTTGAAAGTCAAAAAAGTTATGTCAACGGTTCGCCCCTGGGGGCGCGTAAAAGCCATGAGAGTCACAAAAAAGCCATGCAGGCCTAGAGATCTTTGAAAGTTAAAAAAATTATGTCGCAAGCCATGAGAGGCAAACTTCCTGCCGCTAGCTAAATAAAAATAGGAACGGTCATCTTTGTGCTCTGTGTCGTCCCCTTGAGGACATAAACCATATTATCTTCAAATGTGAGCTGGCAACCGTGTTTTGGCACTGCATCCGACCGGTCATGGGGTCCAGTGGAACCGGAACCCTAGATAGTTTGTTGAACTTAGAAACTTGGCTACGAGCCTGGCTTTCTCTGGGCAAATTAGACGCATTTTCTGGTTTGCATTTTCGGCTGTTTGTTGGGTGCTTTGGGCTACCAAGAACAAATTTACTATTGAACATGTCTTTCCCAACAAATATTGTTCCTTTATCCAAACTTGTCTCCTTGTTACAGTTGTGGAAATCATTGATTAAGGACTGCGACGTGCAGGCCAGCGAGCTGCTGATCTCGCGTAAGGGCTCTGGCGATTTCTATCTGCCACACGAATCAAGCTGTGGTGCCCTCAGGGATGCATCTGTGCTCTCCAGACCTTTGCTTCATGTTCTTTGACCGTAGGTAGTGGCCTGCGTGTCGTTTAAACTGTATTGATGTTGTGTCAGTATTAAACTGGGTGGTTATGTTCTTTCGCCAGGTGGCCCTTTTACTATTGTTGTGACTCTGGTTCTTGTGCCTTTTGGCTTTATCCATAAAGTCAGCTATATGCCTTTCATCAACAAAAAAACTACCACGGAAGTCTAAAACACAACACTAAATATGAAACCGTCTAATTTATAATTCCCAACTTTCAAAACCGGACAAGAAACAATGTGGGGTGAGTTTTGACGGGTTTTAACCAAACAACACTCTAGTCAGCGCAAACTCACCTACCATGTCATCTCTCTGACCGGTTTTGGGTCAAACTTTTGACAAAAAAAGTTTCCACAAAACATTTGGAAAAAATTCTAAAAAATTCCGCACAACCCTTATATTCAATCTGGGATAGTTTAAACAAGTTTTGCCAAGTAGAAAAAAATTAGAGCGAAAATTCAAATTTAGAGCCATTTTGGGTCAAATTTTTACCTCAATAAAGGTTTCCAGAAACTATTGAAATAAATAAATAAATAAATAAAGAACCTCGAGATTACGTAGTCAGTGCGTTAAGCACCGGCTAGGAGAACTAGCGCCCACGCGTCCCGTATTTCTAGGTTGGCCCTACACCAGGTGCGACGTGGTTGCTAGCCCCATACACCCCTTGGTTTGCTCGGTCACGGTTGACCTATTGACCAGTTAGACTATTGAATTTTCAAGAAAAAACCACGGAAAGTTGGAAAAGTTCATGGATTTGAAAAAAGTTCGCAAAATCAGAAAATTTCAAGAATTTAAAAAAAGTCCATTATTTGGAATAAAAAGTTCATAGTGTTTTTAATAAAAAATCATGGGCTTAAAAAAGTTCAACGATTTTGAAAAAAAATCACAAACTTGAAAAAAGTTCATCAATTTTTGGAAAAAACGCGCACTTGGAAACGAAACACGAAGATTGAAAAAAAACTGAAAAAGTTCACGGATTTTAAAAGTCTATAGATTTTAGAAAAACTAGCAAAAACTAAGAACAAATCGTGAATTTGAAAAAAGTTCATGAATTTGGAAAAAAGTTCATGAAATTGAAAAACATCAATATATTTGAAAAAATATATTAATTTGAAGACATATTTGTATTTGTAAACAAAAAAAATGGTACTCCCTTTGTCTCATAATGTAGGACGCTTTTTGACACTACACTAGTGTCACAAAACGTCTTACATTATGAAACGGAGGGAGTAGAAAAAGGGAATAATATGGCAGGTCCGCACTATACCTAGTGTACAGAGGTGTGCACCGATTGGCGAAATAGCCTATAACCGACACTTGTGGCACGGAATAGGACCAGGGTTCCTCTTCAGCCAGGCCACGGGCTGCTTTAATAACAATGCTGGATGCAGCCCATGCTACCAAACCGACTCATTTTACATCCCCAAGGTCTATATGGGCTAAATTCATGCAACCAAACACTCATAATAAATGAGTTGGTTGAATAGTATCTACGGTTTATTTTCGTCTCATCCTTTTCGTCTAGTTTTTTTTCCGTGTCGACTCGAAACACCCACCCGTTTCCGACGCGAAAGCAAGGAAGCAGCCAACCCCCGAACACCTCGTCCCTCGCACCCAGCCCTCCCTCCCTGCGCCGCCGCTACGACCTATGGATCAGCCGGACACCACGACCTCCATCCCTAGCCGGCCGCCATCACCCCGTCCCCTAGCAGCCATGTACAGCGGGACGGCCACACGCGCCTCACCTAGGTGGGTCTCGGACTCTCGGCCTCCCTCCTCCCTTCGTCCAGCTCCCTTCCCCAACCCGATCTGATGGAGAGAGGGCCAAGCCTGCCGGTCCGGTGTTCGTTGTGGCCAGATACGGCCGTGGGAGCCACCTTAGAGCCTCCACGTCGGCGGAGCGGAGCAACCCGACAGAGGTGGGTGCCTGATCTCGTCCAGCAGATCACCGTCGGTGGTCACGAACTCACGACCACGTCATTCCCTGTCGCGTGTCCCCTTCAACCACACTGGTGCTCCTCCCCGCGTCGCCGTCGTTGGGCGGAGCTCGCCTCACTTTCCTCACTCCGTCGGCTGCAACCACTCCTTACCTCCTCGGTGCTCCTCTTCGGCATCCACCGCAGGCCAGTGAACGGGGACGACCAGGAGGCATCTACCTCGACTGCAACCGGTCATGGTCGTCTCGCTTCTCCGCGCCGCCGCCCCATACAATCGCGCCGCCGCTTCGCGTCCCTCTCAACGAAGAGGGCTACAAGAGTGGGGAGAACGCCGGTCGCTGGGCCTCCGAGCGCGAAGACACAGGAGGAGAAGCTCACGGAGGTGGCGGAAATCTCACAATCGCATCTCCCGTCTCTCTCCCGTCCAAGTCAGGCGACAAAGACCGGCGGCTGCGACCACGCCCCACCACCGTGCCTGTTTCTCCGGCTATCTCCCCTTCCTCTCTCCGCTTGTCTATCCTTGAATTCTGAATTTTGCTGTCAGTGGTGACCACTGCATCATCATCATCGATGGAGATGCTATTGATGTCGGTGAACATGGCTATTTAGAAGGTGAAGTCATCATGGATAAATGGGGTACATCACGCGATGCTACTGCAACTGCTTTGGAAGATCAAATGAATGAGCCCGAGTAATACATCAGTGTAGCAGGCAAGGACATGGATGGTATTCATGTTGAGGGGAAGATGCTGGAGCAAAGGACCCGCGACACGGTCAGATTTCATTGCTGAAAATCACTTGTTGGAGTGTGTCTGCCATGAACGGGGTGCACCTGAGCATGATCTTGCCTTGGATATGACAGCTTATCAAGGTACTAGATAAACTAGAGAATACCCCGCGCGTTGCTGCGGGGATCTCTTGCAATATATTTCAGTGATTTGATTGTATGATGCTTCCATCGTTGAATTAATAATATATGAACTAAAGCTAAAAATATATATTATATATTGTATTTGATTATTGTGTAGTAAGAAAATATTTGAATATAAGAGCATCTCTGGCCGTTTAGCCCCCTAGGGCGCCGAAAAAGAGCGGCCTGGGGCGAACCGGCGCTAGATTTGCCCCTGGGGGCGACCTAGCTCCCAGCCACGCCCCCAGGCGCCGCCCCCCAGCCGCGGCAAATTCAAATGTAGTCATTCCCGCTCACAAAATAGACGCCACAAATCCGGCGATCAAGCGGCCACAAGTTCGGTGATCGAATGAAAAGTTTGGCGTACAAAAAGCAGAAAGGACGCGCGTGCGCATCAGACGGCGAGGTCGGCCTCCGGCGTCGGCGGAGTCGGCGTGCACGGGCTTGGCGGGGTCTCTGTGCTGGGCGGCGTCGGCGTGCCTTCTGTGCTGCGGGGAGTCTCGGCGGCATCAATGCTCGGGCTTGGCGGCGGCATCGGCGTGGGCGTCGGCGTGGGCGGCGTCGTCGAGGGAAGCTGGTTCAGGATGAGGCCACGCTCCGCCAAGTACCACGCCTTGACCGCCTCGTCGTTGCACTGGAGCATGTCCGCCCCGCCTAGCAGGAAAGCCAGGTCGGTGTTTCTCTTCTTCGCGGCGACGTTGGTCCGGAGTAGGTCGAGCTTGACGGCGCTGCTCGACATCAACGCCGACCACCGCGCCTCGGTCTTCTCTTCACGAAGGGCGGCCCGGGCCTGTGCGTCGGCGAGGCAGTGCTCGATGGACTCCTGCACTCGAGCGGTGGCCGCGTCGGCGTGTTTCCCCTTCTTGGCACCTTTGTTGCCGTCCGTCCGCCCTTCTGACGCGCCCGGAGTCGGCGCGTCCGGCTTGTAGGTCTCCTTGGCCTTGTCGAGGGAGCGCTGGACTTCCGCCCACTTCTCGCACATGTCAATGCGCTTGTAAACATGGAGGTACTTGAATTCGGCGTTGTTGTTGCCCTGCCGATACATAGCGAACATGCACATCAACTGCGCGGAGGAACAAACAGTCGGCGGCGCACACGGCGAAGAGAGTTGGGAGACCGGCGTGCCATACCTGATACTCAATGATGGCGCCGCTCTTCGGGCGAGCCGCGACCTCCTCGACGATCCCATGCCATTTGTAGCACGCCCCCTGGATACGCCCCTAATGGTTCGCCATCGCCTTCGCCCCGCGCTGCATGTAGACGCCTTTAAAGTAGGGGTCGACGAGCTTGCGCTCGTCGAACTCGGCCTTGATGCGCTCCCAGTACGTCTCGATGCTCTGGTTCGTGCCGGTGGTCGGGTCGAGGCAGACGACTTTTCATGCTTCGGCGAGGCATTCCTCCTCCTTGGACGCCCACTTGATGCGCGGCTCGCCGGACCTGGCCGCCCGCTTCTTCTTCTTGCGCCTCCTCGCCGGAACAGTCGCCGGCTCCTCCTCCTCCTGCTCCTCCTCGCCGTAGACGTAGCCGAGCTCGCCGTCCATGCCGCCGCTGAGATCCACCGTGTCGACGGGGTGACGAACCCGGGAGACGCGGCGGCCGCGACCGAGCCTGTCGCGATGATCTCGTCCATGTCGGTCTCGGTCTCTTCGGTGTCGCCGAGGTGCGAGAAGGGCAGTGCGCCACGGCGGAGAGGGGGTGCCGGGGAGGACGCGTAGGCGGGCGGCGAGTAGTTGTATGGAGGGTACTGCATGCCGGCGAAGGCGGGCGAGGGCGTGCGCTGGGCCGGGTGTCAATGGGGGAAGGTGACGTTGGGGTTGAACCCACCGTGCGCGTCCCCGTCGGCGTAGCCCAGCGAGGGCATGCATCCCCATGGCTGCGGCGACGGAGAGCCGACACTGCTGGCCCCAGGGCGCGTACTGGGCGTGGCTGCCGGGTGGATTCATCATCCCCGCGCGAGTCGCCTCGGCCTCGGCTTGGTCCGCCGAAGCCGCAGCCGCGTGCCGCGTTGTCACGGGCCTTCTTGGCGATTGCCCTGTTCCGCCGGTCGGCGGTGACAGCCTCCCGTCGCTGAACTTCCGCCCTCCACTCGGCGTTTGTCATGCCCGGTGGCTTGGCCGGCGGCGCCCTCGGCTTCCTCTGCTTCGGCTGGGCGACGGAGGCGGTCGCGGTTGCCGCGGCGTGGTGGACGACGTACTTCTTCGGTGGCATGGCGGCCGGTTGGGAGGCGAGCGGGAGAGAGATTGGCGGGAGGAAAGGAGAGAATGGGAGGGAAGTGGGGGTAAAGCGGGAAGAAACGGCGGGAAGAGGCGCTCGACTCGCCGACAGGGCGGACCCACGCGCCCTTTTCGCTTGTGCCGGCGCCCCCCAGGGCACCGGGTTCGGCCTGGGTCCGCCGGCACCAGTTTCGGCCCGAGCCGGCGAAAAAGGGCTTCTGGGGACGCGACTGGGCCGTTTTTTCGGCGCCGGCGCGGCAAAAACGCCTGGGGAGGGCCTGTTGGGGGCGCGGCTGGAGATGCTCTAAGTGGCATAACGTAATGGAAGTTTTTTCATGCATGTTGAGTGGACTTTTTATGAGGTGACATGTGTGGTGAGGTGAAAAGTGTGCATGAGCTCAACTAATAATGGAAAAACTTTTTCTCATGCATGTAGTGGTGGGCCTTTGATGAGGTGGCATATGTGCATGTTGAGATAAATAGGATAGTGGGGATCAACTTCTTATATATATAGGATTATGTCTTCTGAGGTGGTCCCAACCTTGCTTTGTAATCTTGCTATTCTCTTTGAACCTTTGCTTCTCTTCTTTTGTTTTAGTTCTTAGAGTGTCGATCATTTTTGTTTACTTTAATTGTGCCTGCAGTTTACTTCCTTTTACTGAGTGAATCTGGTTCTAATTGTTTGGTCAATTTGTTAATTCGGTTATGGTTGAAAAATGCAAAAAGATTAGTGTCCTGTTTATTGTGTTCCTGTGTGAACTTGTTCTGAACCTTACATGCTGCTGTTTTACTTTTCAGTTTTGTCAGAGTTATGTTTTGGTTGGCTGATAGCTTGGAAGATCTTCATCTTCTACTATTTGCTTCTTTTGGTTTGTGTAGTCCACATAGAAGGCCATCATCCAGAAAGGTAAGCATTTGAGGCATGTCCGGATCCATGTAGCTTAGTTTCAAGGAAAAGTGGATAAAGGTGTAGCGAAGACCAATTAAATAGAGCAAAGAAAATCACATGGATTTAGAAATTAGATCATTGTGGAGCTCAATCAAAAGGTGAGATTGATGATTTCAACCCTTTAGATTCGGTCAAATCATAGGTTTACTGATCCGACTAATTAGATTTTTAATTTTGGCATGAATTTCTTCCTCAAATTTGGCCATCCTACTGGTCCTTTCCAAATCCTTATATATTGTATGCAGGAACTGAAGATATGTAGCTGAACACACAGCTGGATCCTCTTATTGTTTATTGTCCATAAAGTGTCGTATGCAAGTACCCTATTAATTCCATTATTATTTGCATGAAGCGACTGATTAAAACTTGTGGGATTATGGCTCTTTCCCCGTGAAGGTAAGCTTCTCCGGTTGATCCATTTATATACTTGTCATATCTTAATTCGGTAACTATGTTTATTTTTCATTGCTTTTCAGAGTATTTCGGGAAGTATGGCCTGAAATCTCTCAGGTTCATCGGCTTAGGTGTCCTGCCCGCTCGGAAGGGATGTGATGAAGATGGTGCACATGAATTTTCCTGACGATGTGATTGTTCAGGTAATTTTCCAATCATTTTGCAATTCTTGTTGTTTTATTTATTTATTGTTGAGGAACATTAGTATTTTGAAAGATGTTCTTTGCATTTAAAGAATATTGACATCTTCAGGGTTATGCAATCATCTCCTGGGGTTAGTCTCCCTTGACTAGGTGTACTCATGTGATGAGACATTTCTAGGATTAATTTGTACTATCAAACTGGTGCCGTTTAGACTTGTTTCCTCTATGTTGCTAATTAATTGTTGCCTGATACATACCTTCCATGCATGGAAATTCACAATGGGTACATCTCAATCGTGAAATCTATATCCATTGTTAATTTGCCATGTCCTACACAAGACATGTTTTATCATCTCTTCCTGATGTTGCCTCTGGATCTTAGTAACTATGTAACTCTTCCTTCCCTCATCTAAGTTGCAGCTTCATTGAAGAAGAACCTTCACCTGTACAAGTTTTAGTTTCCTTTTGCTAAGTATCATCTTGCTCAGTCCTTTCCCTTCTTGTGCTCACAACAGTACAGCGTCTATAACTGCATATCCGAACTAACATATTTCTTCGTTGTTGATTCGAACTAACGCAAAGGATACAGAATACATAGTCTCTTAACTCAGTGTTTAGTTTTTGAATGTTGACTCGGAACATGTAATTATTTTTCCTGCTCATGCATGCATTCAGTTTCAGAAAGAGAAGGCCAATAAGATGATATCATGTTAAATATGGATAGCTCATTCAATCAATGAACAGTCAACCGGAGAATTTCACAACCAGCTAAAGGCCCGTGTTAAATATGCATGCATTCTTAGTTCTCTGTGATGATGAAAATAGATGACGAGTCTGATGTTATCCATTGTATTAAACCATGTGGACAATCAAGGCATTTGTCTTGAGAGATATGTGCTTCCCCTTACTTTTATTTCAATTTTTTTTACTGTATGATAAAACATATTTCAATTGTATATTTGGCAATAAATTCCTCCTACTCATTTTTAAAGTATAATCGGCGTCATACAACCTAAGCCAAGAACTTCTACACTGTGTTGATAGCATAAATTTCATATTGCTACTACAACTTGCTTTATTTTGTTCTATTTTATTTTTCTGATCCATCTTGCTTTATTCCGTTCTATTTTTCTTCTTCTGATTTCTCCCTGTGATATTTATGCAGGTACCTTGCAGAGTTTAAGATTGGTGTGGAGAGGAAAGAAGCTGCTGAGAGCACCATGAACGCATACAAAGCTGATGCTCTGGTTACTGGCAAGGCAATTTTTAAGTGTACATATAGACATGACGAGTAGATCCTTCGGGCTGAGTTTTGCATTTTTTGCAGGACATCAACCCTTGCAGATTTGGCTCTGACTCATCCCATCAGGATTGGGTTGCACTCAACTTTTCTGGGTTCTACTATGAGACCTCGAACTCCCCTGACCAAGCCTGCAACCTTGCAAAACAGGTTTGTTGCTTCTCCTTTCCTCTCCATTTTTTTAGTTATCGCAATTTTCAGCCCATTAATCCTCTAGCAATATGTGCTTGTGTAGGGAAAGTTGATAAAGCTTTGGCAGAACTCCCCCAATTTTTTTTCAATTTGTCGTCACCATGGAAGTTACTATGCTAGGATTTTGTTTATTTTTTTACAGTAACTTTTGAACTTCTCAATCTTAAGGTATATGATATAAGGAATCCATACTAGCATGCATGCTAAGTTTATTTATTTATTTATTGACTGAATATTGTGTGGCAAAAGGGGAGTTGGTATCTTGCCCCATTTTTTTTATATCCAGCAACAACTGATTCCCCACATCCAACCCACGCGTGGGCCATAACCGACCTTCAGCGAAGCACCACGATGAACGGCAGGTTCAAAGAATAGTGATGCCATCTATTCAAAATCTGTCTTCTCATTATATGCTCTGTTCAAAATCTACCATGTTCAAAGAATAGCGATGACCATTGAAATTTCAATACCATTACCTTAAGTAGCCTGTGAACCGTAAATTATTTCTTGAGAAAGTAAACATATTTTACCACATACTCCCTCTGTCCCAAAATAACCATCACTGATTTACTATAATTTTGTACTAGATCAGCGACACTTATTTTGGGACGTAAGGAGTAGTTTTCTTTTTGTAAATTTGAATCATAATAATTGTTCTCTGAGCTCTGTAATAATATTTGTCATTAATCTGTTTTTTGTGCAGATAGAGGAGGATAAAGAAATGGTATCTAGGATTGTGTAGAATGTAGATACAACCATTGTATTAAGGGTTTGGCTAGCTATTTCTATTTGGAAGCAATTCCTTCATGAACAGATGATTACATAGAAAGTAATCACATCCGACTGCTATACTAACATTGGTAATTATGAGTTCGTGCTAGCTATTTCTATTTTGAAGCAATTCCTTAGGAACAGATGATTACACAATATCTTTTTTATAGGAAATATTGGATAAAAGTCGCCAAAAAATTGATCATTCCGTTGCACCTAGCATCTGATTTCTATTATCATAGAAGATGTTTGTTCTTACAGGAACATCTATAAATAGAAGATTTTCCTATAAAATTTGACTCCCCGATGAGCAGAATAAATTTTCTACTTTAGAAAATGAGGCAAATTGCATTTCATTAGATATGGCTTTATAACAAATTGAAAGAGCGAGCGGTTATTTTTTATCAAGCCAGTACATTTTTTTTGGTTAGGATAGAAGGGCAAATACATTGATTGCTTTAATAGTTAATAATGGTCACGCTTATTATTGCCATCAGCATCTGCTTATTATTGTCATCATCATCTTTCTATTCATCGCTGCTATGTACTCTTATTATTGGCAAGTTGGCCCTAAATCCCAATCATATTATAATAGTTCATTACTTGATTCCTTGGTTGTGTTAGTGTCCTGGGTGTGCATCGAAGAATCGTTGGTGTGGTGTACCGACGTCATTACTTGATTCCTTAGTTGTGCTCGATGCATTTGGCAAAGTAGAATAATTGATGCAAAACATTTAGACTTCAGTTCGCCACAAATTTTGACCACGTCTACATATTGTGATATACTCCTGATTATGAAATATTTAAGGTTCTTACATTGGTGCATACTCTGGTTTTGTGGTATGGAACATAACTCTCTTTGATGATGTATGATTCCTTATATCAAAACAAACATGAAGCTTATACTGAATTGCCAATATTTTTAATAACAATCAGCGTCAAATGTTTAGAGTTGTTGTTTCTATTACATTTACATCTCATGTGCATGGAACAGTTTAGGTTGTTCTAAAATTCTCTTATGAATGCACCAGTTCTCTTCTTTATTTCAATACTCCATTTATGTAGCATGTGCAGTATCTACCTTCCCCAAATAACAGAAAACAAGGTATGAAACAATCTAGAAATAATATAGTCAAAAGAAGTGAACCCTGATTCTTATTTCCGAAAATAAATAGTGCAATGAAATGATTAGTTCTTTTTATTTTCTATCAAAATGAAAGTTGAACTTGTTGCCAATTTAACAGGTTGGCGACTGGGTTACTATCTCCTGGATGTGACGTCCAGCGACCATAGTCTGACTAGCCTTGTGCTGAAGGTCTAGGCACCAGTCAGACCCTCAGCACCTGGGGAAATAGTTGGTCAGGCTCAAACTATCCAAACTTGGTATCTATAGTTTGCATGGTCATTTTTCCATGGATTTGAACATGATCTATCTACAGTAATCTGTCAAGGTTCTTCAAAGAGGTTCCATATCTGTTATCCCATGTTTGGTTAAGTAGCTTTTGCGTTTGAGGTGTAGAGCTACAAGTATTTCCAATTAGAATGTGGTCTATATGTTCCCTCAAAAAAGTGGTCTATATGTGTTAATTCATGCTAAGGCGCATGCTCATTGAACTTTTGAAATGAATGCATTAATTCTTTACTAGAGCAAATGGAATCTCTCCAGTAAGCCCCACTGCATTTAATTCACTTGTATGAACTTTGTGTAACTTGTTATATGCGTCTCCTAAACTACAAGATTTCTATGTTACTGTCTAAATACTTCGTAGGTTAATAATCGTGGCTGTTAAGGAAGTTAAATGCTCGTCCATTGTTATATAAGTTTGCACGTGTTGTTTATGTGCTTGTTTCATTTTATTCTCTTAAACTTAGTGCATATAAAAAAATCGAAATATGAAGCGATCTATGATAATTAGTCCATGGAAAAAAATTGTGCATCGATCTATATATGCTATTGCATGAGTTGTTTAAACGCTTGTGTCATTCTAGATAGATCATGTGCATATTTCTCGTAGATATTTTTTGTTTAGTTACAATATGGATGAACTTTTAATTTCTCATAGCATGTTGGTTTCCTTGGATGTTTTATCTCCTATAATCTTGTGTAATAATGACTCTCAAGATTGAACGGAGAATCAGTTTATTGATTTGTTGTGAGAAACTAAGAATGATCACTAGAGAAAGGGAAAATGTTCCATACAAAAAAAAGGATGACAAGCTTTGTCAATTTATGAGTTTTTTGGTTGAGATGAAGAGACTTTTCTTTAACCCTGAGATCCATCTCTACTATTCCAGGGGAGTCCGTAGGTCGTTTTGTTTGTTTTGTCACCTTCACCTCTCGTACGATATCTACAACCGATTATTTTAAACCACAAGCCCACTGTTTTTTCATGATAAAAACCTAGCCACACGAATCGTCTCACATCTTCCATGTTCCATGGTTCCTCCCTCCCAGTCTCAAGCATCCTCCTCTTGCATCGCCACTCCGGGTGACAGCGCCCCCCCTCCCCTCCCCCATTCGTCACCCACGCCCTCGATATGTCGTTGCCTCGCATGCTACCTCTTCTTCGGGCTCCAAGATCTAGGGCTCCCCGCAACGCTGAGGCTCCGGCAGGAAGCCGTAAGGTGTTGGATCTGCGGCATATAAGGACATGGAGGTAGAGGTGGTGGCGTAGGGAGAAGGGGACAACATGGACTACCCCTCATTAGACGAGAGTGTGCTAATCTTTCGGTTTACAAGATGTCAGTAATGGCCTGGTATGATGGGTACTTGCACAATTAAGTAAAAGGAGTAGCAGACCTCACCAAATCGGTCAATATGTATTTCTTGAGATTTGCAAGATATGAGTTTCACCTTTGATTGTATATTTCAGATTAACTAGGCCAAAGATTGTGACACTAGATGGATATGACTGTGAGTCTATCATGGACGTTCGATTATATGTGGGATGTCCGTTTGTACCGTCAAAAATTATGTGGACACATATGGTCTCCCACTTATATTATGCAGCAGATGTGGATGTGGATGGGGTTTGTATGTTCACTTACAACTGTCTGAGCGAAATAATTTTCCTACTTTAGAAAATGAGGCAAATTCATTCCACTATAGATGACTTTTCAGCAAATTACATCAGCGAGCAGTTCGTATTTTTTATCAAGTTATACAATTTTTTTGTAAGGATAGAAAGGTGAATGTATTTATTGGTTGCTTCAAGAGTTAATAATGAATATAGCGGCGTACCAGTTGCATGCCCAATAACAGACATCATATTTTTGTTTTGTAGTCATGCATGATTTCCAACTGTATGTTACAATATGGCAAACGCTTAGGAGATACCGGATATGCCTTCTTGACTCGGGGGGCGTCATGGGCAGCGCATGCCTCCTTCTCCTTGGTGGCGGTGGAAGATCGACAAAAACACGTGAGGGAGGGGATCAGGACGGAGAGCGGGGCAGTTGGCGGGGGACTCTTTCTTGGCGGTTCGTGGGGAAGTATGTGTGAAGGAGAGATGTCGCCGCGAAGGTGAGTTGGATGGCATACATTTTAAAAGAGAGGGCTTCGGCGTGAAATGTCCCATTATCGGAAACCAAGTGGAAATGGGAGGGTTCGATAGGAAAAGTGAAGGGGTGCGTCGTGAGGTGGGGTCGCGTGTTGGGGATACCATGATGGATAGTCTGGACAACCACGTTTCTCTCCTCGTATGGTCTGGATTTTGGGTGCCTCGACTATACGGTTGGATTTTGGGGACCATGTTGAGCGCCCACTTCTGAACACGCTCGGACCTGTGAGGGAGAAATAAGCTTCGACTACGGAGACGATTGTAATTATTTGTTTGACTCATTCATATACATTGTAGCCCGTAGCAACGCACGAGCATTCTACTAGTGTATGATAGGTGAGCAATCCATTGCTTCCCGGTGATCACCAGCGGGGAAAACCCTATAGGACGCGCGTTGCCTCAAACTGCTGAGGCTTCGCACAGAGAGCTAGCCACGAGCGAACAAGATGGGCCGGCCCAGTTACGAGATAAAACGCGCTACAGTTTCTGGTTTTTGGAACCTCCTATTAGTTTCCTGATCGGTTTTGGGAAGCTTTTAGAAGGTTCCTGAACCGGTATTTAATGGTTTTCGTCTTTTTTACAGTTTTTTATTAATATGTTTTTCTCTTTTTCTTATCTTCCTTTTTCTTTTTTCCTTTACATTTTTTTCTTTTTTCGTATTTCTCTTTCTTTTTTCTGTTTTCTATTTATTTTTGTAACTCCCTTTTCTACTTGTGTTTTCGTTCCAATTATTCTTTCTTTCCCTTTTTTCTGTTTTTGGTCTGTTTTTTTGTTTCTTTTTAAAGTTGTTCGGAAAGTTCAAAATTTGTTCCTGTCAAAATGTTCAAAATTCCAAAAAATATTCGTGTTTTAAAAAATTGTTCATAATTTCAAAAACTTTTCACATTTTTCAAACATTGTTCGGGCATTTCGGAAAATGTTCTTGTTTTTACAAAAAATGTTTGGAATGTTTTTGTTCAACTTTTCTACAATTTTTGAAAATGTTCTTGTTTTCGTTTTTCAGGAGTTTCAAAAAATATTCCAATTTAAAAAATTGTTCAAATTTTTTATAAAATCGTGTTTGCAAATTTTGTTCAGGAATTTCAAAATATGTTCACGTTTCCAAAATTTGTTTTGAAATTTCAAAAAATGTTCTCGTTTAAAAAAAAATTGTTCAAGATTTTTGAAAAATGTCTTCTTTTTTAAAATGTTATAGTTTTTAAAATTTTGTTCAGAAATTTAGGAACTGTTTGCGTTTCACAGAACATTCCGTTTTTCAAAAAAAATATTGCTTCCGAAATTCCTAAACTGATTCGGAGCTGCGCAGCACGTCTGGTTCTTTAGGTCTTATGCTACACTTTAATCAGCTACTCTTTTTGAAAACTCGTCATGTATAGCGGTGCGTCTTGTGTTCAAATCCCCACTACCGCAAATATTTTTTTTGGCCTCGGCGCGCGTTCGATTTTAGTTTGCTGTATTCATGGGCCGGCCCAGTCGTAGCCCCGTCTGTGCGAAACGGCAGCAATTAGACGCAGAGAGCGTCACATAGGAGGTCTCCACACCTGGGACCTCCTAGTTGGCGAGAGCAACTAATTAACGAGCGCTCCTTCGGGAGCAACACAACGATCAGCGCCACTTGGCGCGCACTCAGCCATTCGCCACGGGTCGCGCTCTGGACGCTCCCTCCGGATTTTGTTTTTTTTTTCGCACGCGTTTTTGGCTTTTTAAACGGTTTTTTTCTGGGTTTTTTTGACGTCTTGGTTTTCCCCCGGTCTTCCTTAGCTTTTCGATCAAGAAATATTCGGGAAATTTTTTTTTGTGTGAAAAACACACTTTCTTTCTTTTTCTTTCGCGAAAGTCACGATTTTTCTTTCACGAGAGGCACGGTTGTGCTTTAGCGAGAGTCACGGTTTTTGTTCCGCGAGAGGCACGGGCGTGCTTTCGCGAGAGTCACGCCGTGCCTCTTGAAAAAGGGAAAAACAAAACACATTTTCTATTTTTTCGCGAGAGTCACGGTTTTGCTTCCGCGAGAGGCACGGTTGTGCTTTCGCGAGAGTCACGGCCGTGCCTCTCGGAAAGGGAAAAATACGCGATTTCTATTTTTTTTCTTTCGCGAGAGTCACGGTTTTGCTTTCGCGAGAGGCACGGTTGTGCTTTCGCGAGAGTCACGGCCGTGCCTCTTTCGGAAAGAGAAAAAAAATATTTTTTTTGTTTTTTTCCTTCCACAAGAGTCACGGTTTTGCTACCACAAGAGGCACGGTTGTGATTTCGCGAGAGGCACGGGCGTGCCTCTTTTGGAAAGGGAAAAAAACCGTGCTCCCGGTCTGGTTTTTTTCGTCCGGTTTTTTCGTCCCATTTTTTTTGTAAAAAAAAAGTTCGTCAAAAGCTGATCTAGTTTTGAATATCTCAACGCGAGGAATCCAATGATGAAAACGGTTCTAGATTTGGAAGCACGATTTAAGAGATAAAACGTTTTGAATAAACGGATTTACGAAAAAAATGGAAAACTTCCAGGTTGCGACAAGTGGCGCGCTGCATATGCGCCACTTGTTGCGACCATGGAAGGTGAAGTGTTGTTTGTAATGAGTATTTCTTAATTAGTGATTTCGTTAGTTGGCACTTTAGGCCCCAGCTCGCTCTGCTGGCGCTCAGGCAGCCGCCTCACTTGGGCTGGCCCAGCAAGCGAGCTGGTCGCTCTCTCCTCTTTTCGTTCGCTCGCTCCACCTCTTTTCTTTGCTCGTGCAATGATTGTGTCGTAGGATAGGTTCACTGCCCAAATGTTTATAGTGATCGATTGACTTTGAAAAACAAATATGGATATAAAAAATTCTGAAACTGAAAACAGTTCATAAATTTCAAAAAATCTCACGAGTTTTCAAAAAGTACACAGATTAAAAAAACATACATGGATTTGAAAAGAGTTTGTGGATTTCATGAAACTTAAAAATTTCATCGATCTAGAAAAAAGTTCATCAAATGTTGAACAATGTTCAAGAATTTAAAAAACAAATCTTCAATTTTGAAACAAGTTCATAAAATTTGAAAAAGTTCACAAAATTGAAAACAAAATTATCAATTTTGAAAAAAATGTCCCTCGATTCTGAAAAAAAGTTCATCGATTTAAAAAAATCATTGATTTTAAAGAAAAGTTCATCAATTTTGGAGAAGTTTCATTGATTTTGAAAAAAACTTCATTCAATTTAGCAAAAAAATAGAAAGTTAAAAAGAATAAAAAAACCCAAACAAAACCATGGCAGAAAAAGGAACAAGAAAAAAGAAAAATAAGAAAGAAGAAAAGAAAGGAGAAGATGTAACTGATCAAATCACGTGCGGATAGCGGGGTGGTTGACGCAACATTCGAACGACCAGGAGGTCAGTGGTTCGTAACATACCACAGTGTGTAGTTTTGTGGACGTTAAAAACAGAAGAAAAAAGAGGGATTTCAATGGACTGCAGGCCCTCGATTTGTAATGATGGTATCAATGAAAGATGAAATAACATGATACTGTTTAAAGCAATGGTTGATAGAGCGAGGTCTAACCTTGATTGGGTAGTAAGGCACTAGTAGAAAAAGGGGCTTTCGTTCGGGACTGGCCAGCCCATTAGTCCCGGTTCTGCCACGAATTCAGAGTCCAGGGGGCTGGCCGGGCCTCGTGGGCATTGGTCCCGGTTCGTCTGGGCCTATTTGTCCCGGTTCTTGGCACGAACCGCGACCAATGGGCCTCGCTCCTGGCCCACAACCATTGGTCCCGGTTCGTGGCACGAACCGGGACAGAAGGATGGCCTTTAGTCCCGGTTCCAGCCATGAACCGGGACTAATGAGTTGCCTATATATACCCCATTGCCGGCGAGCAGAGCACTCCACAGTGCTCTGTTTTTTGCTGGCCGGCGAGGGGGAGGGCATTGGGTGCTCTAGCTCACCTCCTATGCACATGAGGTGTTCGATGAAATGCCCGAGCCACACTAGTTAAGCTTTCTCCTCTCGAAGCTCGACCTCCGAGCTTCATTTTTTCTGAGATTTGTCTAGATTTAGCGGTCCGTCACGCCCCGTCCTCGTCTTCACCGCCGTCGATCGCCCGCGCCGATCTCGTCGCCGGCACCACCGTGGTGAGCCTCTTATTCTTATCTTCTTTCTAAAGAAAAAAATCTTACTTTAGATGGATACTTGTCTAATTTTCTTACTTTTGACACACATAATTATATATAATGCACGTAGATGAACCGGCAATGGATGTACGGTGACAGACACACCTCTGAGTACATTAAGGGCGTGCATAATTTTCTCGAAGTGGCTGAGGTAAACAAGCAGAATGGTTTTATGTGTTGTCCATGCCCTAATTGTGGGAATACGAGGTCTTACTCTGACAAGAAAATCCTTCACACCCACCTGCTTTATAAGGGTTTCATGCCACATGTTTGGACGAAGCACGGAGAAATAGGGGTTATGATGGAAGAAAGCGAAGAAGAGGAGGACGATGACAACTATGTGCCCCCTAAATACGGTGATGCTGCAACGGGGGAAGCTGAAGATCAAGAGGAAGCTGAAGATCCAGAGGAACCAGACGATGTGCCCGATGATGATCTCTGCCGGGTCATTGTTGATGCAAGGGAAAAGTGCGAAACTGAAAAGGAGAAGCTGAAGTTCGATCGCATGTTAGAGGATCACAAAAAAGGTTGTACCCCAATTGCGAAGATGGCAACACAAAGCTCGGTACCGTATTGGAATTGCTGCAGTGGAAGGCAGAGAATGCTGTGCCTGACAAAGGATTTGAGAAGCTACTGAAAATATTGAAGAAGAAGCTTCCAAAGGATAACGAATTGCCCGACAGTACGTACGCAGCAAAGAAGGTCGTATGCCCTCTAGGATTGGAGGTGGAGAAGATACATGCATGCCCTAATGACTGCATCCTCTACCGCGGTGCATACAAGGATTTGAACGCATGCCCGGTGAGGGAGTCCTGGAATAGGGGGTCCTCAGATGGCCGGACTATATACTTTAGCCGGACTGTTGGACTATGAAGATACAAGATTGAAGACTTCGACCCGTGTCCGGGTGGGACTCTCCTTGGCGTGGAAGGCAAGCTTGGCAATACGGATATGTGGATCTCCTCCCTTGTAACCGACTCTGTGTAACCCTAGCCCCCTCCGGTGTCTATATAAACCGAAGGGTTTAGTCCGTAGGACAACAACAATCATACCATAGGCTAGCTTCTAGGGTTTAGCCTCCATGATCTCATGGTAGATCAACTCTTATAATACTCATATCATCAAGATCAATCAAGCAGGAAGTAGGGTATTACCTCCATCGAGAGGGCCCGAACCTAGGTAAACATTGTGTCCCCCGCCTCCTGTTACCATCCGCCTTAGACGCACAGTTCGGGACCCCCTACCCGAGATCCGCCGGTTTTGACACCGACATTGGTGCTTTCATTGAGAGTTCCACTGTGCCGTCACCGCAAGGCTTGATGGCTCCTTCAATCATCGGCAACGATGCGATCCAGGGTGAGGTTTTCCTCCCCGGACAGATCTTCGTATTCGGCGGCTTCGCACTGCGGGCCAACTCGCTTGGCCATCTGGAGCAGATCGAGAGCTACGCCCCTGGCCATCAGGTCAGGTTCGGAAACTTGAACTATACTGCCGACATCCATGGAGACTTGATCTTCGACGGATTCGAACCCATGTCGGGTGCGCCGCACAATCACGACGAGCATGACGTAACTCTGCCGTCGGACAGTGTTCGGGAGATCACACCTGCAACTACTCCGGCCCTCAATCCGGAACAAATTGCGCCATCCGAGGACGGGTGGATAGACCCCGCCATGGAGGCCGCACTCTCAATGGCGATAGAGCCGAATACTGACTTCACCCCTGACGAGAGCCGTGTTGCCGAACCATTGGATTCTTCCCCGGCCACGGGCTCCGAGCCGCCTGCTTCCGTGCCTATCGAATCCGATTGGGCACCGATCATGGAGTTTACCTCCGCGGATATCTTTCAGCATTCGCCTTTTGGCGATGTGCTAAATTCATTAAGGTCTCTCTCCTTGTCAGGAGAACCTTGGCCGAACTGTGTCCGGCTAGAATGGGGTGCGGACGACGAAGAAATTCGCTCCCCACCCACCACCCACTTAGTAGCCACTGTCGATGATTTAACCGACATGCTCGACTTCGACTCCGAAGACATCGACGGTATGGACGACGATGCAGGAGACGAACAGGAACCACCGCCCACAGGGCACTGGACCGCCACCTCATCATATGATATATACATGATGGATACCCCCAAAGAAGGCGATGGCGATAAGACAGCGGAGGATGACCCCTCCAAGAAGCAACCCAAACATCGACGTCAGCGGCGCCGCTCTAAGTCCCGCCATAGCAAAAGTAGTGATACCGGCACAAGAGACAATAACACTCCGGATAGTGCCGAAGACGACGACAATCCCCTCCAGCCAGATTTAGAGCCGGAGGATGAACAAGCTAGCCCTCCAGATCATGCAGCAGATGGAGAAACGGAGGATGACAATTACATGCCTTTCTCTGAAGACGAGGTGAGCCTCGGCGACGAAGAATTTATCGTGCCTGAGGATCCCATCGAGCAGGAGCGCTTCAAGCGCCGGCTTATAGCCACAGCAAATAGCCTGAAGAAAAAGCAACAACAGCTTCGAGCTGATCAAGATCTGCTAGCGGATAGATGGACCGAAGTCCTGGCAGCCGAGGAATACGAACTCGAGCGCTCAACCAAGAGTTATCCAAAGCGCAGGTTGCTACCTCACCCCGAGGAGGAAGCATTGAAACCTACATCACCAGCGTATGATGCGGCTGATCGGCCACCTCGTGGCCGAGACAGAGAGGCATTTCAGCCTGAAGTTCAGCCTGCACCCCGCCGCCACTCAAACAAAAATACCAAGGCCTGGGGCAACACGCGGGACCTGCGAGACGTATTGGAAAACAAGGCAAAACATGCAAGATCGATCTACGGATCACGGGGACGCGCACCAACGCGGGACAATGACCGTCACGCCGGATACACTAAAAGTAAATCCGGCCGGGCCGAATACAGCAGACAAGACTCATATGAACTGCGTCGTGATATAGCCCGGCACAGAGGCGCCGCACACCCGCTATGCTTCACTGATGAAGTAATGGATCACGAATTCCCAGAGGGTTTTAAACCCGTAAATATTGAATCATATGATGGTACAACAGATCCCGCGGTATGGATCGAGGATTTCCTCCTCCACATCCACATGGCTCGCGGTGATGATCTACATGCCATCAAGTACCTCCCACTAAAACTCAAAGGACCAGCTCGGCATTGGCTGAATAGCTTGCCAGCAGACTCCGTTGGCAGTTGGGAGGATTTGGAAGATGCATTCCTTGACAACTTCCAGGGCACTTATGTGCGACCACCGGATGCTGATGACTTGAGCCATATAACTCAGCAGCCAGGGGAATCGGCCAGGCAATTCTGGACACGGTTCCTAACTAAGAAAAACCAAATTGTCGACTGTCTGGATGCAGAGGCCTTAGCGGCATTTAAGCATAACATCTGTGACGAGTGGCTCGCCCGGCACCTCGGCCAGGAGAAGCCGAAGTCTATGGCGGCCCTCATGACACTCATGACCCGCTTTTGCGCGGGCGAGGATAGTTGGCTGGCTCACAGCAACAACACATCAAAGAATCCGGGCACTTCAGATACCAAAGATAATAACGGCAGACCACGTCGTAACAAACATAAGCGCCGCAACAACGGCGATAACGCCGAAGATACGGCAGTCAATGCCGGATTCAGTGGCTCTAAATCCGGTCAGCGAAAAAAGCCATTCAAAAGAAGTACTCCGGGCCCGTCCAGTTTGGACCGCATACTCGATCGCTCGTGTCAAATTCGCGGCACCCCCGACAAGCCAGCCAATCACACCAACAGAGAATGCTGGGTGTTCAAGCAGGCCGGCAAACTGAGGAGGAGCCCCGGCCGCTGAACACAGGAGGACAGAAGAGGTTCCCCCCACAAGTGAAAACGGTGAACATGATATACGCAACCCACATTCCCAAGAGGGAACGGAAGCGTGCACTAAGGGACGTCTATGCGATGGAGCCAGTCGCCCCAAAGTTCAACCCATGGTCCTCTTGTCCGATCACCTTCGATCGCAGGGACCACCCCACTAGTATCCGACATGGCAGATCTGCCGCATTGGTCCTTGACCCCATCATCGACGGATTTCACCTCACTCGAGTCCTCATGGACGGCGGCAGCAGCCTGAACCTGCTCTATCAGGATACAGTGCGCAAAATGGGTATAGACCCCTCGAGGATCAAACCCACTAAAACCACCTTCAAAGGTGTTATCCCAGGTGTAGATGCCCATTGCACGGGCTCAATCACACTGGAAGTGGTCTTCGGATCTCCGAACAACTTCCAAAGCGAAGAGTTAATCTTCGATATCGTCCCGTTCCGCAGTGGCTATCACGCACTGCTCGGGCGAACCGCATTTGCCAGATTCAATGCGGTACCGCATTATGCATACCTCAAGCTCAAAATGCCAGGACCTCGTGGGGTTATAACAGTCAATGGAAACACAGAACGCTCGCTTCGCACGGAGGAGCACACTGCGGCCCTCGCAGCTGAGGCACAAAGCAGCCTTTTAAGGCAAACCGCCAATTCGGCGATAAAGCCCTTTGACACCTTCAAGCGAGTCCGGAGTAACCTGCAACAGGATCGCCTGGCACGTTCAGAGCTTGCCTAGCAATTCGGCCCCCGTCCTAGTCCCAGTCAAGTGACGAAATCTGTGCCGCGCGTACATAATTACGCACTGAAAATACCATGGGCATAGGCGGGGGCACGACCAAGGCACGTCCCACAATGCAGCTCAACCACCCTAGGGGCTGTATACCTTTATCATTTCCTCTCTTTCAGGACCTTACTCTCTGGAAGCCCTTTCCGGCAGCCTGATTGCCGGACACATTACGAGAAGGAACAACCAAGGAAGCAAGAAGCTAAGACGTACAAGGGAATCCCCAGGTGGTCTCTGATAACAATCGAAGTACCCGTTTTTTAATACCCATACGCAGCTTGCCCTTGGATAGGACATGTCAAATAGTCCTATTTTTTGCTTATTGCACTACTTGTATCAGTACGCTTCGACGTATTATTTAAATAACAATGCATAGCATTAGTCTATTATTGCATTACCCTTCTTTTTTCTTGTCTGTTTATTTACGACAACTTGCACCCGTACATTCTGGTACGACCAGTATGCCAGGGGCCTCAGTATACCCCATAATATGGCGTGAGAAGTTCGAACACTTTCGATAGTGCGGCACCCCGAACTTATAGCATTATATGCATCAGCTCCGAATCATGTCTTGGGTCAATAGTTGGGTTTGCCCGGCTCCCATGTTTTGGTACCTTACGTTCCGCAATATCGGCTAAGGTAGCGCTGGGAGAACTACTGCGATTGTGTACCGGTTCTTCCGGACGAGCACCTCAGTAGAGAAAGCCGAAAACTGACTGTCATGATAAGGCGAGAGCTGGTCGCTGTTCGAGAGGTCTCAAGTCCTTAAAGACTTTTTCCGCTTCGGGCGAGGAGTCGGCCTTGCCCAACTTAGGCGTATATAGCGCCCCAAATTCGGCCTTCCGAATACTAGGGGCTTCGCCAAAATTTAAAATTGTAGACTTCTATGGCTAAGTGAGAGTGATAAAGCCTTATAGTCCGATTGCCTGGTTCGTTGTGCTGAACACCTCCCTCGAAGGACCCAAAATTGGGATAAAGAGTGCTCAGGTTTATCCCGAACACCTCAGTACTAGTTACATGAGGGCAGAAGCCGATGACTGGCCAACTCTCAGATTTTATAAACGGCCGCACAGAAGGTAATATTTTAAATTCAAAAGCGTTGCATAGCGCAAATGAACTCGTTTCACATTACAGGATCACATGAGTACGTTCATTCAAATATTACATCTTTAGCACATTCCTACGCCACAAGGCGGGAACCCTTCAGGACACTGTCATAATACATTTCGGGGTGGCGATGCTCCTTGCCTTCCGGCGGCCCCTCCTTCACCAGCTTTACGGCGTCCAGCTTCGCCCAGTGCACCTTCGCCCGGGCAAAAGCCCTGCGCGCATCCTCGATGCAGACGGACCGCTTTATGACTTCAAGCCATGGGCAGGCATTCACAAGCCGCCTCACCAGACCGAAGTAGCTGTCAGGCAGGGGATCGCCAGGCCACATCCGGACTACAAGACCCTTCATGGCCTGTTCGGCCGCCTTGTGGAGCTCGACCAGTTGCTTCAGCTGGTCGCTCAAAGGCATTGGGTGTTCGGTCCCAGTATACTGAGACCAGAACAACTTCTCCGTCGATCTCCCCTCCTCAGCCCGGTAAAACTCCGCGGCATCCAACACACTGCGGGGAAGATCTGCGAACGCTCCTGGAGAGCTCCGAACTCGGGTAAGTAAAAGGAAAGTTTCCTTCACATGCTTGCTTTGCATAATGAATGCCTTACCCACTGCTATCTTCTTCACCGCCTCAATCTCCTGGAGGGCCTTGTGGGCTTCAGCCTTGGCGTTTTGTGCGCTTTCAAGGGCCTTTGCAAGCTCGGACTCTCGCGTCTTAGAGTCAAGCTCCAAGGACTCATGTTTTTTGGCGAGAGCCTGGAGCTCTTGCTGCACCTCGCCTACCCGGGCTTCTTGCTTTTCTCGCTCGATACGCTCCTGGGCCGCTTTGCCTTCGGCCTCGGACAACGCCTTCTTTAGGGTCGCCACTTCGGTCGTGGCCCCTGGCAAATTCATGATGATCCTATTATTTTACAACCAAATTTCTTTTTAATACATAGACAGGGTATCGCTTACCTTTGTTCTCTTCGAGCTGCCTCTTGGTAAGGCCGAGCTCTTCCTTGGACCGCTCAAGGTCCTGCTTCAGTGCAGCGACCTCCGCAGTGCGTGCGGCAGCGGCCAGCAGTGAAGCCTGCATATGCATATAGACATATTCTGATTAGACTCCTGAGTCATTATTTGATCCTCTATTCGGCCTTTCTTCGCGAACGCCAAACAGAGCATCAGGGGCTACTATCTATGCGGTAATATTTTCCTATAATTGGGTTACTTACCTGAAAGCCTGTTAGGAGGCTGGCACAAGCTTCAGTTAGTCCGCTTTTGGCGGACTGAACCTTCTCGATCACCGCACTCATGATAGTGCGGTGCTCTTCGTCGATGGAAGCGCCGCGAAGCGCTTCCAGCAAGTTGTCCGGTGCCTCTGGATGGACTGAGGCCACCGGCACGGGCGGCTTGCCCCTCTTAACGGGGGGTCGCCTGACAGAGTCCGGAACCACTGGAGGTTCCGGCGCAGTGTTCGGCTGGAGGCCGAACTCGGAGCCCATGGGAGTCTTGCTCCCTTTGCGCCCAGGGTCCGGAATATCGCCTCGAGGCGCCTCCAGGACTACCTCCCCTCAGCTCGGTACCCTTTGAGACAACACCTCGACGTTGTCCGTAGGGCGAGGGGTGCAGGCGGTCGGAAGTGAATCGCTATTCATATCCGACGGGTCCAAAGAACCATCCGACGAAGATACGTCGATATGGGCTCGGGACAGACTGCATAATCATGTTCGGTGTGATGAGAAGCAATGCAATAAAACATACCATGAATTACTATGGTATCCGGATACTTACGACTTCGCCAGGGGCTTGTCCCTGGGCAACCACTCGTCGTCGCTGTAGGCGGCCGTCGTGGAGCAGTCCGGAAGGAGGGTCCTTCCCTTCTTGGACCCTTCGGCCTCCCCGGTTGGGGCGGCCTTCCTTTTCTTGTCTCCCCCGGCTGGGGGGGGGGGAGGAGAACTTTCCTCTTCCTCCTCCTCGTTTTCGTGGGAGGAGTTCGCCTCGGAGTTTTCGGACGATGAGTCCGATATAACCTTGCGCCGGAGACCCTTTTGGGTCCCCGCGGCCTTCTTCTTGGCCTTCTTCACCGGCACCTCATAAGGCGCCGGGACCATCATCTCTGTTAGGAGAGCATTTGCTGGATCCTCAGGCAGGGGGGCTAGGCAATCGATCTGCTCCGCTGTCTCTACCCAGTCCTGTTAATGGCATGGAGGCTTAGATCCCGCACATGATTAAACTTGGGAAAATAAACATCCCGTGAGATATAAAAAACTTACCGGATTGGCATGGCGCTTTGCGCTGAGTCTGCAGTCCTCGGTAAGGGGAGGAGGTACCTCGGCGCCCTTGAACAGCACCTTCCAGACGTCCTTGTGCATCGTGTCGAAGAGCTCTCGCAGCGTCTGGTGCTCGGCCGGGTCGAACTCCCACAAATTGAATGCCCGTCGTTGACACGGGAGGATCCGGTGGAAGAGCATGACCTGGACCACGTTGACAAGCTTGATTTTCTTGCTCATCATGTTTCTGACGCATTTCTCGAGTCCGGTCAGCTCCACCGATGAACCCCAGGACATGCCCTTCTCCTTCCAGGAGGTGAGCCACGTGGGGATTCCGGATCGGAATTCGGGGGCCGCCACCCAGTTGGTGTCGCGCGGCTCGGTGATGTAGATGAAGGAAATATGCCCTAGAGGCAATAATA
The DNA here is from genome assembly GCF_018294505.1 of Triticum aestivum. NCBI lineage: Eukaryota > Viridiplantae > Streptophyta > Magnoliopsida > Poales > Poaceae > Triticum > Triticum aestivum. Next base: position 577,674,578 of record NC_057814.1, on the reverse strand, counting down.
AAGTTATTATTTATTTCCTTATTTCATGATAAATGTTTATTATTCATGCTAGAATTGTATTAACCGGAAACATAATACATGTGTGAATACATAGACAAACAGAGTGTCACTAGTATGCCTCTACTTGACTAGCTCGTTGATCAAAGATGGTTATGTTTCCTAGCCATTGACATGAGTTTTCATTTGATTAACGGGATCACATCATTAGGAGAATGATGTGATTGACTTGACCCATTCCGTTAGCTTAGCACACGATCGTTTAGTATGTTGCTAATGCTTTCTTCATGACTTATACATGTTCCTATGACTATGAGATTATGCAACTCCCATTTACCGAAGGAACACTTTGTGTGCTACCAAACGTCACAACGTAACTGGGTGATTATAAAGGTGCTCTACAGGTGTCTCCGAAGGTACTTGTTGGGTTGGCGTATTTCGAGATTAGGATTTGTCACTCCGATTGTCGGAGAGGTATCTCTGGGCCCACTCGGTAATGCACATCACTTAAGCCTTGCAAGCATTGCAACTAATGAGTTAGTTGCGAGATGATGTATTACGGAACGAGTAAAGAGACTTGCCGGTAACGAGATTGAACTAGGTATTGAGATACCGACGATCGAATCTCGGGCAAGTAACATACCGATGACAAAGGGAACAACGTATGTTGTTATGCGGTTTGACCGATAAAGATCTTCGTAGAGTGTGTAGGAGCCAATATGAGCATCCAGGTTCCGCTATTGGTTATTGACCGGAGATGTGTCTCGGTCATGTCCACAGAGTTCTCGAACCCGTAGGGTCCGCACGCTTAAAGTTAGATGACGGTTATATTATGAGTTTATGTATTTTGATGTACCGAAGGAGTTCGGAGTCCCGAATGAGATCAGGGACTTGACGAGGAGTCTCGAAATGCTCGAGACGTAAAGATCGATATATTGGACGACTATATTCGGACATCGGAAAAGTTCCGAGTGATTCGGGTATTTTTCGGAGTACTGGAGAGTTACGGGAATTCGTATTGGGCCTTAATGGGCCATACGGGAAAGGAGAGAAAGGCCCCAAAGGGTGGCCGCACCCCTCCCCATGGACTAGTTCGAATTGGACTAGGGAGGGGGGGCGCCCCCTTCCTTCCTTCTCCTTCTCCCTTCCCTTCTCCTACTCAAACAAGGAAAGGAGGAGTCCTACTCCCGGTGGGAGTAGGACTCCCCCTTGGCGCGCCCTCCTCCTAGGCCGGCCGCCTTCCCCCTTGCTCCTTTATATACGGGGGCAGGGGGCACCCCAAAGACACAACAATTGATCTCTTGATCTCTTAGCCGTGTGCGGTGCCCCCCTTCACCATAATCCACCTCGATAATACTGTAGCGGTGCTTAGGCGAAGCCCTGCGTCGGTAGAACATCATCATCGTCACCACGCCGTCATGCTGACGGAACTCTCCCTCAAAACTCGGCTGGATCGGAGTTCGTGGGACGTCATCGAACTGAACATGTGCTGAACTCGGAGGTGCCGTACGTTCGGTACTTGGATCGGTCGGATCGTGAAGACGTACGACTACATCAACCGCGTTGTGCTAACACTTCCGCTTTCGGTCTACGAGGGTACGTGGACAACACTCTCCCCTCTCGTTGTTATGCATCACCATGATCTTGCGTGTGCGTAGAATTTTTTTGAAATTACTACGTTCCCCAACAGTGGCATCCGAGCCTGGTTTTATGCGTAGATGTCATATGCACGAGTAGAACACAAGTGAGTTGTGGGCGATATAAGTCATACTGCTTACCAGCATGTCATACTTTGGTTCGGCAGTATTGTTGGATGAAGCGGCCCGGACCGACATTACGCGTACGCTTACGCGAGACTGGTTCTACCGACGTGCTTTGCACATAGGTGGCTGGCGGGTGTCAGTTTCTCCAACTTTAGTTGAACCGAGTGTGGCTACGCCCGGTCCTTGCGAAGGTTAAAACAGCACCAACTTGACAAACTATCGTTGTGGTTTTGATGCGTAGGTAAGAACGGTTCTTGCTAAGCCCGTAGCAGCCACGTAAAACTTGCAACAACAAAGTAGAGGACGTCTAACTTGTTTTTGCAGGGCATGTTGTGATGTGATATGTGTTGGGGATCGTAGCAGAATTTTAAAATTTTCCTACGCTCACCAAGATCCATCTATGGAGTATACTAGCAACGAGGGGAAAGGAGTGCATCTACATACCCTTGTAGATCGCGAGCGGAAGCGTTCCAATGAACGTGGTTGATGGAGTCGTACTCGCCGTGATCCAAATCACCGATGACCGAGTGCCGAACGGACGGCACCTCCGCGTTCAACACACGTACGATGCAGCGACGTCTCCTCCTTCTTGATCCAGCAAGGGGGAAGGAGAGGTTGATGGAGATCCAGCAGCACGACGGCGTGGTGGTGGATGTAGCGGGATCTCGGCAGGGCTTCGCCGAGCTTCTGCGAGAGGGAGAGGTGTTGCAGGGGAGGAGGGAGGCGCCCAAGGCCGTAATACTGCTGCCCTCCCTTCCCCCCTTTTATATAGGCCCCCTGGGAGGGGGGGGGGGGGCGCCGGCCAAGACCCATCTGCATGGGGGGGGCGGCGGCCAGGGGGGAGACTTGCCCCCCAAGGCAAGTGGGGCGCCCCCCCCCCCACCCTAGGGTTTCCAACCCTAGGCGCAGGGGGGAGGCCCATGGGGGGCACCCCAGCCCACTAAGGGCTGGTTCCCTTCCCACTTCAGCCCATGGGGCCCTCCGGGATAGGTGGCCCCACCCGGTGGACCCCCGGGACCCTTCCGGTGGTCCCGGTACAATACGGGTGACCCCCGAAACTTTCCCGGTGGCCGAAACTTGACTTCCTATATAGAATTCTTCACCTCCGGACCATTCCGGAACTCCTCGTGACGTCCGGGATCTCATCCGGGACTCCGAACAACTTTCGGGTTTCCGCATACTCATATCTCTACAACCCTAGCGTCACCGAACCTTAAGTGTGTAGACCCTACGGGTTCGGGAGACATGCAGACATGACCGAGACGCCTCTCCGGTCAATAACCAACAGCGGGATCTGGATACCCATGTTGGCTCCCACATGTTCCACGATGATCTCATCGGATGAACCACGATGTCGAGGATTCAATCAATCCCGTGTACAATTCCCTTTGTCAATCGGTATGTTACTTGCCCGAGATTCGATCGTCGGTATCCCAATACCTTGTTCAATCTCGTTACCGGCAAGTCTCTTTACTCGTACCGTAATGCATGATCCCGTGGCTAACTCCTTAGTCACATTGAGCTCATTATGATGATGCATTACCGAGTGGGCCCAGAGATACCTCTCCGTCATACGGAGTGACAAATCCCAGTCTCGATCCGTGCCAACCCAACAGACACTTTCGGAGATACCCGTAGTATACCTTTATAGTCACCCAGTTATGTTGTGACGGTTGGCACACCCAAAGTACTCCTACGGTATCCGGGAGTTGCACGATCTCATGGTCTAAGGAAAAGTGACATTGGAAAAGCTGTAGCAAACGAACTACACGATCTTTGAGCTATGCTTAGGATTGGGTCTTGTCCATCACATCATTCTCCTAATGATGTGATCCTGTTATCAACGACATCCAATGTCCATAGTCAGGAAACCATGACTATCGGTTGATCAACGAGCTAGTCAACTAGAGGCTTACTAGGGACACGTTGTGGTCTATGTATTCACACATGTATTACGATTTCCGGATAACACAATTATAGCATGAACAATAGACAATTATCATGAACAAAGAAATATAATAATAACCGTTTATTATTGCCTCTAGGGCATATTTCCAACAGTCTCCCATTTGCACTAGAGTCAATAATCTAGTTACATTGTGATGAATCGAACACCCATTGCGTCCTGGTGTTGATCATGTTTTGCTCTAGGGAGAGGTTTAGTCAACGGATCTGCTACATTCAGGTCCGTATGTACTTTACAAATATCTATGTCCCCATTTTGAACACTTTCACGAATGGAGTTGAAGCGACGCTTGATATGGCTGGTCTTCCTGTGAAACCTGGGCTCCTTCGCAAGGGCAATAGCTCCAGTGTTGTCACAGAAGAGAGTCATCAGGCCTGACGCATTGGGAATCACCCCTAGGTCGGTAATGAACTCCTTCATCCAGACTGCTTCCTGTGCTGCCTCCGAGGCTGCCATGTACTCCGCTTCACATGTAGATCCCGCCACGACGCTTTGCTTGCAACTGCACCAGCTTACTGCTCCTCCATTCAAAATATACACGTATCCGATTTGTGACTTCGAGTCATCCAGATCTGTGTCGAAGCTAGCGTCGACGTAACCCTTTACGACGAGCTCTTCGTCACCTCCATAAACGAGAAACATATCCTTAGTCCTCTTCAGGTACTTCAGGATATTCTTGACCGCTGTCCAGTGTTCCATGCCGGGATTACTTTGGTACCTTCCTACCAAACTTACGGCAAGGTTTACATCAGGTCTGGTACACAGCATGGCATACATAATAGACCCTATGGCCGAGGCATAGGGGATGACACTCATCTTTTCTCTATCTTCTGCCGTGGTCGGGCATTGAGCCGTGCTCAATTGCACACCTTGCAATACAGGCAAGAACCCCTTCTTGGACTGATCCATATTGAACTTCTTCAATATCTTGTCAAGGTACGTACTCTGTGAAAGACCAATGAGGCGTCTTGATCTATCTCTATAGATCTTGATGCCTAATATATAAGCAGCTTCTCCAAGGTCCTTCATTGAAAAACACTTATTCAAATAGGCCTTTATACTTTCCAAGAATTCTATATCATTTCCCATCAATAATATGTCATCCACATATAATAAGAGAAATGCTACAGAGCTCCCACTCACTTTCTTGTAAACACAGGCTTCTCCATAAGTCTGTGTAAACCCAAACGCTTTGATCATCTCATCAAAGCGAATGTTCCAACTCCGAGATGCTTGCACCAGCCCATAGATTGAGCGCTGGAGCTTGCATACTTTGTTAGCATTCTTAGGATCGACAAAACCTTCCGGCTGCATCATATACAATTCTTCCTTAAGGAAGCCGTTAAGGAATGCCGTTTTGACGTCCATCTGCCATATCTCATAATCATAGTATGCGGCAATTGCTAACATGATTCGGACGGACTTCAGCTTCGCTACGGGTGAGAAAGTCTCATCGTAGTCAACCCCTTGAACTTGTCGATAACCCTTAGCGACAAGTCGAGCCTTATAGATGGTCACATTACCATCCGCGTCTGTCTTCTTCTTAAAGATCCATTTATTTTCTATGGCTCGCCGATCATCGGGCAAGTCAGTCAAAGTCCATACTTCGTTTTCATACATGGATCCTATCTCGGATTTCATGGCTTCTAGCCATTTGTCGGAATCCGGGCCCGCCATCGCTTCTTCATAGTTCGAAGGTTCACCGTTGTCTAACAACATGATTTCCAGGACAGGGTTGCCGTACCACTCTGGTGCGGAACGTGTCCTTGTGGACCTACGAAGTTCAGTAGTAACTTGATCCGAAGCTTCATGATCATCATCATTAACTTCCTCCCCAGTCGGTGTAGGCACCACAGGAACATTTTCCCGCGCTGCGCTACTTTCCGGTTCGGAAGGGGTGACTATCACCTCATCAAGTTCCACTTTCCTCCCACTCAATTCTTTCGAGAGAAACTCCTTCTCCAGAAAGGACCCGTTCTTGGCAACGAAGATCTTGCCTTCGGATCTGAGGTAGAAGGTATACCCAATAGTTTCCTTAGGGTATCCTATGAAGACGCATTTCTCCGACTTGGGTTCGAGCTTTTCAGGTTGAAGTTTCTTGACATAAGCATCGCATCCCCAAACTTTTAGAAACGACAGCTTAGGTTTCTTCCCAAACCATAATTCATACGGTGTCGTCTCAACGGATTTCGACGGAGCCCTATTTAAAGTGAATGCGGCAGTCTCTAAAGCATAGCCCCAAAATGAGAGCGGTAAATCGGTAAGAGACATCATAGATCGCACCATATCCAATAGAGTGCGATTACGACGTTCGGACACACCGTTTCGCTGAGGTGTTCCAGGCGGCGTGAGTTGTGAAACGATTCCACATTTCCTTAAGTGCGCACCAAATTCGTGACTTAAATATTCTCCACCACGATCTGATCGTAAGAATTTTATTTTTCTGTCACGTTGATTCTCAACCTCACTCTGAAATTCCTTGAACTTTTCAAAGGTTTCAGACTTGTGTTTCATTAGGTAGACATACCCATATCTACTTAAATCATCAGTGAGAGTGAGAACATAACGATATCCTCCGCGAGCCTCAACACTCATTGGACCGCACACATCGGTATGTATGATTTCCAATAAGTTGGTTGCTCGCTCCATTGTTCCGGAGAACGGAGTCTTGGTCATCTTACCCATGAGGCATGGTTCGCACGTGTCAAATGATTCGTAATCAAGAGACTCCAAAAGTCCATCTGCATGGAGCTTCTTCATGCGCTTGACACCAATGTGACCAAGGCGGCAGTGCCACAAGTATGTGGGACTATCGTTATCAACTTTACATCTTTTGGTATTCACACTATGAATATGTGTAACATCACGTTCGAGATTCATCAAGAATAAACCATTGACCAGCGGGGCATGACCATAAACATATCTCTCAAATAAATAGAACAACCATTATTCTCGGATTTAAATGAGTAGCCATCTCGAATTAAACGAGATCCAGATACAATGTTCATGCTCAAAGCTGGCACTAAATAACAATTATTGAGGTTTAAAACTAATCCCGTAGGTAGATGCAGAGGTAGCGTGCCGACGGCGATCACATCGACCTTGGAACCATTCCCGACGCGCATCGTCACCTCGTCCTTTGCCAGTCTTCGTTTATTCCGCAGTTCCTGTTTTGAGTTACAAATATGAGCAACCGCACCGGTATCAAATACCCAGGAGCTACTACGAGTACTGGTAAGGTACACATCAATTACATGTATATCACATATACCTTTGGTCTTGCCGGCCTTCTTGTCCGCTAAGTATTTGGGGCAGTTCCGCTTCCAGTGACCACTTCCCTTGCAATAAAAGCACTCAGTCTCAGGCTTGGGTCCATTCTTTGACTTCTTCCCAGCAACTGGCTTACCGGGCGCGACAACTCCCTTGCCGTCCTTCTTGAATTTCTTCTTACCCTTGCCCTTCTTGAACTTAGTGGTTTTATTCACCATCAACACTTGATGTTCTTTTCTGATCTCCATCTCCACTGATTTCAGCATCGAATATACCTCAGGAATGGTCTTTTCCATCCCCTGCATATTGAAGTTCATCACAAAGCTCTTGTAGCTTGGTGGAAGCGACTGAAGGATTCTGTCAATGACCGCGTCATCCGGGAGATTAACTCCCAGCTGAGACAAGCGGTTGTGTAACCCAGACATTCTGAGTATGTGCTCACTAACAGAACTATTCTCCTCCATTTTACAGCTGAAGAACTTGTCGGAGACTTCATATCTCTCGACCCGGGCATGAGCTTGGAAAACCATTTTCAGCTCCTCGAACATCTCATATGCTCCATGTTTCTCAAAACGCTTTTGAAGACCCGGTTCTAAGCTATAAAGCATGCCGCACTGAACGAGGGAGTAATCATCAGCACGTGATTGCCAAGCGTTCATAACGTCTTGGTTCTCTGGGATTGGTGCTTCACCTAGCGGTGCTTCTAAGACATAATCTTTCTTGGCAGCTATGAGGATGATCCTCAGGTTCTGGACCCAGTCCGTATAGTTACTGCCATCATCTTTCAGCTTGGTTTTCTCTAGGAACGCGTTGAAGTTGAGGACAACGTGGGCCATTTGATCTACAAGACATAGTGTAAAGATTTTAGACTAAGTTCATGATAATTAAGTTCATCTAATCAAATTACTCAATGAACTCCCACTCAGATAGACATCCCTCTAGTCATCTAAGTGAAACATGATCCGAGTTAACTAGGCCGTGTCCGATCATCACGTGAGACGGACTAGTCAAGATCGGTGAACATCTCCATGTTGATCGTATCTTCTATACGACTCATGCTCGACCTTTCGGTCCTCCGTGTTCCGAGGCCATGTCTGTACATGCTAGGCTCGTCAAGTCAACCTAAGTGTATTGCGTGTGTTCCGAGGCCATGTCTGTACATGCTAGGCTCGTCAACACCCGTTGTATGCGAACGTTAGAATCTATCACACCCGATCATCACGTGGTGCTTCGAAACAACGAACCTTCGCAACGGTGCACAGTTAGGGGGAACACTTTCTTGAAATTATTATAAGGGATCATCTTACTTACTACTGTCGTTCTAAGCAAATAAGATGCAAAACATGATAAACATCACATGCAATCAAATAGTGACATGATATGGCCAATATCATTTGCTCCTTTGATCTCCATCTTCGGGGCACCATGATCATCTTCGTCACCGGCATGACATCATGATCTCCATCATCATGATCTCCATCATTGTGTCTTCATGAAGTTGTCACGCCAATGATTACTTCTACTTCTATGGCTAACGCGTTTAGCAATAAAGTAAAGTAATTTACATGGCGTTATTCAATGACACGCAGGTCATACAAAATAATAAAGACAACTCCTATGGCTCCTGCCGGTTGTCATACTCATCGACATGCAAGTCGTGATTCCTATTACAAGAATATGATCAATCTCATACATCACATATATCATTCATCACATCTTCTGGCCATATCACATCACATAGCACATGCTGCAAAAACAAGTTAGACGTCCTCTAATTGTTGTTGCAAGTTTTTACGTGGCTTGTATAGGTTTCTAGCAAGAACGTTTCTTACCTACGTAAAACCACAACGTGATTTGCCAATTTCTATTTACCCTTCATAAGGACCCTTTTCATCGAATCCGTTCCGACTAAAGTGGGAGGGACAGACACCCGCTAGCCACCTTATGCAACTAGTGCATGTCAGTCGGTGGAACCTGTCTCACGTAAGCGTACGTGTAAGGTCGGTCCGGGCCGCTTCATCCCACAATACCGCCGAAACAAGATAAGACTAGTAGCGGTAAAAAGAATTGGCAACATCAACGCCCACAACTGCTTTGTGTTCTACTCGTGCATAGTAACTACGCATAGGCCTGGCTCATGATGCCACTGTTGGGGATCGTAGCAGAATTTTAAAATTTTCCTACGCTCACCAAGATCCATCTATGGAGTATACTAGCAATGAGGGGAAAGGAGTGCATCTACATACCCTTGTAGATCGCGAGCGGAAGCGTTCCAATGAACGTGGTTGATGGAGTCGTACTCGCCGTGATCCAAATCACCGATGACCGAGTGCCGAACGGACGGCACCTCCGCGTTCAACACACGTACGGTGCAGCGACGTCTCCTCCTTCTTGATCCAGCAAGGGGGAAGGAGAGGTTGATGGAGATCCAGCAGCACGACGGCGTGGTGGTGGATGTAGCGGGATCTCGGCAGGGCTTCGCCGAGCTTCTGCGAGAGGGAGAGGTGTTGCAGGGGAGGAGGGAGGCGCCCAAGGCTGTAATACTGCTGCCCTCCCTCCCCCCCTTTTATATAGGCCCCCTGGGAGGGGGGGGCCGGCCAAGACCCATCTGCATGGGGGGGGCGGCGGCCAGGGGGGAGACTTGCCCCCCAAGGCAAGTGGGGCGCCCCCCCCCCCACCCTAGGGTTTCCAACCCTAGGCGCAGGGGGGAGGCCCATGGGGGGCACCCCAGCCCACTAAGGGCTGGTTCCCTTCCCACTTCAGCCCATGGGGCCCTCCGGGATAGGTGGCCCCACCCGGTGGACCCCCGGGACCCTTCCGGTGGTCCCGGTACAATACCAGTGACCCCCGAAACTTTCCCGGTGGCCGAAACTTGACTTCCTATATAGAATTCTTCACCTCCGGACCATTCCGGAACTCCTCGTGACGTCCGGGATCTCATCCGGGACTCCGAACAACTTTCGGGTTTCCGCATACTCATATCTCTACAACCCTAGCGTCACCGAACCTTAAGTGTGTAGACCCTACGGGTTCGGGAGACATGCAGACATGACCGAGACGCCTCTCCGGTCAATAACCAACAGCGGGATCTGGATACCCATGTTGGCTCCCACATGTTCCACGATGATCTCATCGGATGAACCACGATGTCGAGGATTCAATCAATCCCGTGTACAATTCCCTTTGTCAATCGGTATGTTACTTGCCCGAGATTCGATCGTCGGTATCCCAATACCTTGTTCAATCTCGTTACCGGCAAGTCTCTTTACTCGTACCGTAATGCATGATCCCGTGGCTAACTCCTTAGTCACATTGAGCTCATTATGATGATGCATTACCGAGTGGGCCCAGAGATACCTCTCCGTCATACGGAGTGACAAATCCCAGTCTCGATCCGTGCCAACCCAACAGACACTTTCGGAGATACCCGTAGTATACCTTTATAGTCACCCAGTTACGTTGTGACGTTTGGCACACCCAAAGTACTCCTACGGTATCCGGGAGTTGCACGATCTCATGGTCTAAGGAAAAGTGACATTGGAAAAGCTCTAGCAAACGAACTACACGATCTTTGAGCTATGCTTAGGATTGGGTCTTGTCCATCACATCATTCTCCTAATGATGTGATCCTGTTATCAACGACATCCAATGTCCATAGTCAGGAAACCATGACTATCGGTTGATCAACGAGCTAGTCAACTAGAGGCTTACTAGGGACACGTTGTGGTCTATGTATTCACACATGTATTACGATTTCCGGATAACACAATTATAGCATGAACAATAGACAATTATCATGAACAAAGAAATATAATAATAACCGTTTATTATTGCCTCTAGGGCATGTTTCCAACAATATGGTCAAGACATGATGCTAAATTTTATTGTATGAGATGATCATGTTTTGTAACCGAGTTATCGGCAACTGGCAGGAGCCATATGGTTGTCGCTTTATTGTATGCAATGCAATCGCCCTGTAATGCTTTACTTTATCACTAAGCGGTAGCGATAGTCGTAGAAGCATAAGATTGGCGAGACGACAACGATGCTACGACGAAGAAGATCAAGGTGTCGCGCCGGTGACGATGGTGATCATGACGGTGCTTCGGAGATGGAGATCACAAGCACAAGATGATGATGGCCGTATCATATCACTTATATTGATTGCATGTGATGTTTATCTTTTATGCATCTTATCTTGCTTTGATTGACGGTAGCATTATAAGATGATCCCTCACTAAATTATCAAAGTATAAGTGTTCTCCCTGAGTATGCACCGTTGCGAAAGTTCTTCGTGCTGAGACACCACGTGATGATCGGGTGTGATAGTCTCTACGTTTAAATACAACGGGTGCAAAACAGTTGCACACGTGGAATACTTAGGTTAAGCTTGACGAGCATAGCATATAATAGATATGGCCTCGGAACACGGAGACCGAAAGGTCGAGCGTGAATCATATAGTAGATATGATCAACATAGTGATGTTCACCATTGAAACTACTCCATCTCACGTGATGATCGGACATGGTTTAGTTGATATGGATCACGTGATCACTTAGAAGATTAGAGGGATGTCTATCTAAGTGGGAGTTCTTAAGTAATATGATTAATTGAACTTAAATTTATCATGAACTTAGTCCTGGTAGTATTAGCATATCTATGTTGTAGATCAATAGCTCGCGTTTTGCTCCCCTGTTTTATTTTGATATGTTCCTAGAGAAAACTGAGTTGAAATATGTTAGTAGCAATGATGCGGATTGGATCCGTGATCTGAGGATTATCCTCATTGCTGCACAGAAGAATTATGTCCTTGATGCACCGCTAGGTGACAGACCTATTGCAGGAGCAGATGCAGATGTTATGAACGTTTGGCTAGCTCAATATGATGACTACTTGATAGTTTAGTGCACCATGCTTAACGGCTTAGAATCGGGACTTCAAAGACGTTTTGAACGTCATGGACCATATGAGATGTTCCAGGAGTTGAAGTTAAATATTTCAAGCAAATACCCGAGTTGAGAGATATGAAGTCTCCAACAAGTTCTATAGCTAAAAGATGGAGGAGAATAGCTCAAGCAGTGAGCATGTGCTCAGATTGTCTGGGTACTACAATCGCTTGAATCAAGTGGGAGTTAATCTTCCAGATAAAATAGTGATTGACAGAATTCTCTAGTCACCATCACCAAGTTAGTAGAACTTCGTGATCAACTATAATATGCAAGGGATGACAAAATTAATTCCCAAGCTCTTCATGATGCTGAAATCGACGAAGCTAGAAATCAAGAAAAACATCAAGTGTTGATGGTTAACAAGACCACTAGTTTCAAGAAAAGGGCAAAGGGAAGAAGGGGAACTTCAAGAAGAACGGCAAGCAAGTTGCTGCTCAAGTGAAGAAGCCCAAGTCTGGACCTAAGCCTGAGACTGAGTGCTTCTACTGCAAAGGAACTGGCCACTGGAAGCGGAACTGCCCCAAGTATTTGGCGGATAAGAAGGATGGCAAAGTGAACAAAGGTATATTTGATATACATGTTATTGATGTGTACTTTACTAGTGTTTATAGCAACCCCTCAGTATTTGATACTAGTTCAGTTGCTAAGATTAGTAACTCGAAACGGGAGTTGCAGAATAAACAGAGACTAGTTAAAGGTGAAGTGACGATGTGTGTTGGAAGTGGTTCCAAGATTGATATGATCATCATCGCAGACTCCCTATACTTTCGGGATTAGTATTGAACCTAAATAAGTGTTATTTGTTGTTTGCGTTGAGCATGAATATGATTTGATCATGTTTATTGCAATACGGTTATTCATTGAAGTTAGAGAACAATTGTTGTTCTGTTTACATGAATAAAAACCTTCTATGGTCATACACACCAACGAAAATGGTTTGTTGGATCTCGATCATAGTGATACACATATTCATAATATTGAAGCCAAAAGATGCAAAGTTAATAATGATAGTGCAACTTATTTGTGGCACTGCCGTTTAGGTCATATTGGTGTAAAGCGCATGAAGAAACTCCATGCTGATGGAATTTTGGAATCACTTGATTATGAATCACTTGATGCTTGCGAACCATGCCTTATGGGGAAGATGACTAAAACTCCGTTCTCCGGAACAATGGAGCAAGCAACTGACTTATTGGAAATAATACATACTGATGTATGCAATCCGATGAGTGTTGAGGCTCGCGGCGGGTATCATTATTTTCTGACCTTCACAGATGATTTGAGCAGATATGGGTATATCTACTTGATGAAACACAAGTCTGAAACATTTGAAAAGTTCAAAGAATTTCAGAGTGAAGTGGAGAATCATCATAACAAAAATAAAAGTTTCTACGATATGATCGCAGAGGTAAAATATTTGAGTTACGAGTTTGGCCTTCAATTAAAACAATGTGGAATAGTTTCACATACTCATGCCACCTGGAACACCACAGCATAATGGTGTGTCCGAACGTCATAACCGTACTTTATTGGATATAGTACAATCTATGATGTCTCTTACCGATTTACCACTATCGTTCTGGGGTTATGCATTAGAGACAGCTGCATTCACATTAAATAGGGCACTGTCTAATCCGTTGAGATGACACCGTATGAACTATGGTTTGGCAAGAAACCTAAGCTGTCATTTCTTAAAGTTTGGGGTTGCGATGCTTATGTGAAAAAGTTTCATCCTGATAAGCTCAAACCCAAATCGGAAAAGTGTGTCTTCATAGGATACCCAAAGGAGACAGTTGGGTACACCTTCTATCACAGATCCGAAGGCAAGATATTCGTTGCTAAGAATGGATCCTTTCTAGAGAAGGAGTTTCTCTCGAAAGAAGTGAGTGGGAGGAAAGTAGAACTTGATGAGGTAACTGTACCTGCTCCCTTATTGGAAAGTAGTTCATCACAGAAATCTGTTCCTGTGACTACTACACCGACTAGTGAGGAAGCTAATGATGATGATCATGTAACTTCAGATCAAGTTACTACCGAACCTCGTAGGTAAACCAGAGTGAGATCCGCACCAGAGTGGTACGGTAATCCTGTTCTGGAGGTCATGTTACTTGACCATGACGAACCTACGAACTATGAGGAAATGATGAGCCCAGATTCCGCAAAAATGGCTTGAGGCCATGAAATCTGAGATGGGATCCATGTATGAGAACAAAGTGTGGACTTTGGTTGACTTGCCCGATGATCGGCAAGCCATAGAAAATAAATGGATCTTCAAGAGGAAGACGAACGCTGATAGTAGTGTTACTATCTACAAAGCTAGAATTGTCGCAAAAAGGTTTTCGACAAGTTCAAGGTGTTGACTACGATGAGATTTTCTCACTCGTAGAGATGCTTAAGTCTGTCCGAATCATGTTAGCAATTGCCGCATTTTATGAAATCTGGCAAAAGGATAAACAAAACTGCATTCCTTAATGGATTTATTAAAGAAGAGTTGTATATGATGCAACCAGAAGGTTTTGTCAATCCTAAAGGTGCTAACAAAATATGCAAGCTCCAGCGATCCATCTATGGACTGGTGCAAGCATCTTGGAGTTGGAATATACGCTTTGATAAGTTGATCAAAGGACATAGTTTTATACAGACTTGCGGTGAAGCCTGTATTTACAAGAAAGTGAGTGGGAGGACTACAACATTTCTGATAAATATATGTGAATGACATATTGTTGATCGGAAATAATGTAGAATTATTCTGCAAAGCATAAAGGAGTGTTTGAAAGGAGTTTTTCAAAGAAAGACCTCGGTGAAGCTACTTACATATTGAGCATCAAGATCTATAGAGATAGATCAAAACGCTTGATAAGTTTTTTCAATGAGTACATACCTTGACAAGATTTGGAAGTAGTTCAAAATGGAACAGTCAAAGAAAGAGTTCTTGCCTGTGTTACAAAGTGTGAAATTGAGTAAGACTCAAAACCCGACCACGGCAGAAGATAGAAAGAGAATGAAAGTCATTCCCTATGCCTCAACCATAGGTTCTATAAAGTATGCCATGCTATGTACCAGATCTATTGTATACCCTACACTGATTTTGGCAAGGGAGTACAATAGTGATCTAGGAGTAGATCACTGGACAGCGGTCAAAATTATCCTTAGTGGAATAAGGATATGTTTCTCGATTATGGAGGTGACAAAAAGGTTCGTCGTAAAGGGTTACGTCAATACAAGTTTTGGCACTGACCCAGATGACTCTAAGTCTTAATCTGGATACATATTGAAAGTGGGAGCAATTAGCTAAAGTAGCTCCGAGCAGAGCATTGTAGACATAGAAATTTGCAAAATACATACGGATCTGAATATGGCAGACCTGTTGACTAAACTTCTCTCACAAGCAAAACATGATCACACCTTAGTACTCTTTGGGTGTTAATCACATAGCGATGTGAACTAGATTATTGAGTCTAGTAAACCCTTTGGGTGTTGGTCACATGACGATGTGAACTATGGGTGTTAATCACATGGTGATGTGAACTATTGATGTTAAATCACATGACGATGTGATCTAGATTATTGACTCTAGTGCAAGTGGGAGACTGAAGGAAATATGCCCTAGAGGCAATAATAAATTTATTATTTATTTCCTTATATCATGATAAATGTTTATTATTCATGCTAGAATTGTATTAACCGGAAACATGACACATGTGTGAATACATAGACAAACAGAGTGTCACTAGTATGCCTCTACTTGACTAGCTCGTTGATCAAAGATGGTTATGTTTCCTAGCCATTGACATGAGTTGTCATTTGATTAACGGGATCACGTCATTAGAAGAATGATGTGATTGACTTGACCCATTCCGTTAGCTTAGCACACGATCGTTTAGTATGTTGCTAATGCTTTCTTCATGACTTATACATGTTCCTATGACTATGAGATTATGCAACTCCCGTTTACCGGAGGAACACTTTGTGTGCTACCAAATGTCACAACGTAACTGGGTGATTATAAAGGTGCTCTACAGGTGTCTCCGAAGGTACTTGTTGGGTTGGCGTATTTCGAGATTAGGATTTGTCACTCCGATTGTCGGAGAGGTATCTCTCGGCCCACTCGGTAATGCACATCACTTAAGCCTTGCAAGCATTGCAACTAATGAGTTAGTTGCGGGATGATGTATTACGGAACGAGTAAAGAGACTTGCCGGTAACGAGATTGAACTAGGTATTGAGATACCGATGATCGAATCTCGGGCAAGTAACATACCGATGACAAAGGGAACAACGTATGTTGTTATGCGGTTTGACCGATAAAGATCTTTGTAGAGTATGTAGGAGCCTATATGAGCATCCAGGTTCCGCTATTGGTTATTGACCGGAGACGTGTCTCGGTCATGTCTACATAGATCTCGAACCCGTAGGGTCCGCACGCTTAAAGTTAGATGACGGTTATATTATGAGTTTATGTATTTTGATGTACCGAAGGAGTTCGGAGTCCCGAATGAGATCAGGGACTTGACAAGGAGTCTCGAAATGGTCGAGACGTAAAGATCGATATATTGGACGACTATATTCGGACATCGGAAAGGTTCCGAGTGATTCGAGTATTTTTCGGAGTACCGGAGAGTTACGGGATTTCGTATTGGGCCTTAATGGGCTATACGTGAAAGGAGAGAAAGGCCCCAAAGGGTGGCCGCACCCCTCCCCATGGACTAGTCCGAATTGGACTAGGGAGGGGGGCGCCCCCTTCCTTCCTTCTCCTTCTCCCTTCCCTTCTCCTACTCCAACAAGGAAAGGAGGAGTCCTACTCCCGGTGGGAGTAGGACTCCCCCCTTGGTGCGCCCTCCTCCTAGGCCGTCCGCCTTCCCCCTTGCTCCTTTATCGAACTGAACGTGTGCTGAACTCGGAGGTGCCGTACGTTCGGTACTTGGATCGGTCGGATCGTGAAGACGTACGACTACATCAATCGCGTTGTGCTAACGCTTCCGCTTTCGGTCTACGAGGGTACGTGGACAACACTCTCCCCTCTCGTTGCTATGCATCACCAATATCTTGCGTGTGCGTAGATTTTTTTTGAAATTACTACGTTCCCCAATAGTAGAACCACCCCGACTGCCATCCCTTTATGGTCTCCACATAGGAGCCTTCGAGCCAGGTGACATTAGGCATTTTGCCCACCATGGCGCCTCCGCACTTCGCTTGTTGGCCGACCACCACCTTCGGCTTAACGTTGAAGGTATTCAGCCACAGGCCAAAGTGGGGCCTGATGCGGAGGAAGGCCTCGCACACGACGATCAACGCCGAGATGTTGAGGATGAAATTGGGGGCCAGATCGTGAAAATCCAGCCTGTAGTAGAACATGAGCCCGCGGACAAACGGGTGGAGGGGAAATCCCAGTCCGCGGACAAAGTGGGTAAGGAAAACCACCCTCTCATGGGGTTCGGGTGTAGGGATGATCTGCCCCGCATCTGGCAGCCGGTGTGCAATGTCCGCGGCCGGATATCCGGCACCCCGTAGCTTTGTGATGTTCTCCTCCGTGACGGAGGAGACCATCCACTTGCCTCCCGCTCCGGACATGCTTGGAGTGGTTTGAGGGGAAGAACGCGAACTTGGGTGCTAGAGCTCGAGTGTGCAAGAATTGATGAGCAAGGAGGAAGAAGGCGTGGGTAAAAAGAGGAATCCTTGTCCCTTTATAGGGGCGGAGGAAACTATACGCCTCCCCACCTGCCTAGTAAAACTCGCTTATTCCCCAAGCGCCGTAATTGATGGCGCGGTTGGGTTACCCACATCCGTATCGATGAGAATCCCGCGATAAGGGGACACGATCTCTGCTTCGACAAGACGTGCCAAGAAAACTGCCTCGCAATACGTGCAGTAGCTGGTTGAGAAAAAGGTTCGAATAATGACCGGGCCATGGTATGATGTCATGCTGCCGAGCGTGTCAGCAGATTAGATTTGTGGAAATATTATTCTCTCTACGGTGGAATGTGGAACTTGTTTTGCAGAGCCGGACACTATCCTTGTGTTCAAGATCTTCTATGGAGTATTCGGAGGGAGAACCCGCCTTGCAATGCCGAAGACAAATCTGCGCGTCGAACTCATCGTCATTGAAGCCTGGTTCAGGGGCTACTGAGGGAGTCCTGGAATAGGGGGTCCTCGGATGGCTGGACTATATACTTTAGCCGGACTGTTGGACTATGAAGATACAAGATTGAAGACTTCGACCTGTGTCCAGATGGGACTCTCCTTGGCGTGGAAGGCAAGCTTGGCAATACGGATATGTAGATCTCCTCCCTTGTAACCGACTCTGTGTAACCCTAGCCCCCTCCGGTGTCTATATAAACCGGAGGGTTTAGTCCGTAGGACAACAACAATCATACCATAGGCTAGCTTCTAGGGTTTAGCCTCTACGATCTCGTGGTAGATCAACTCTTGTAATACTCATATCATCAAGATCAATCAAGCAGGAAGTAGGGTATTACCTCCATCGAGAGGGCCCGAACCTGGGTAAACATTGTGTCCCCCGCCTCCTGTTACCATCCACCTTAGACGCACAGTTCGGGACCCCCTACCCGAGATCCGCCGGTTTTGACACCGACACCCCGTATGCGGTGCATTGCGGTATAAGATCAGACGAGATGACCCTGGTGATGTTGAGGGCGAGCCCCGCAGGAAGAGGGTTCCTGCGAAGGTGATGTGGTATGCTCCTATAATACCACGGTTGAAATGACTGTTCAGAAACAAAGAGCATGCCAAGTTGATGTGATGGCACAGTGAGGACCGTAAGAAAGACGGGAAGTTGAGAGCACCCGCTGACGGGTCGCAGTGGAGAAAAATCGAGAGAAAGTTCTGGGCTAAGTTTGCAAGTGACCCAAGGAACGTATGGTTTGCTTTAAGCGCGGATGGCATTAATCCTTTCGGGGAGCAGAGCAGCAATCACAGCACCTGGCCCGTGACTCTATGTATGTATAACCTTCCTCCTTGGATGTGCATGAAGCGGAAGTTCATTATGATGCCAATTCTCATCCAAGGCCCTAAGCACCCCGGCAACGACATTGATGTGTACCTAAGGCCATTAGTTGAAGAACTCTTACAGCTGTGGAATGGAACAGGTGTACGTGCGTGGGATGAGCACATGGGGAAGAATTTGACCTAAAGGCGTTGCTGTTCGTGACCATCAATGATTGGCCCGCTCTCAGTAACCTTTCAGGACAGACAAACAAGGGATACCACGCATGCACGCACTGTTTAGCTGACACCGAAAGTATATACCTGGACAGATGCAGGAAGAATGTGTACCTGGGCCATCGTCGATTTCTCCCGACCAACCATCAATGTCGAAAGAAAGGCAAGCATTTCAAAGGCGAGGCAGATCACCGGAAGAAGCCCGCCATGCGTACCGGTGATCACGTACTTGCTATGGTCTCTCATTTACACGTAATATTTGGAAAGGGTCCCGGCGGACTAGCTGTTCCGAATGACGCTGAGGGACGCGCACCCATGTGGAAGAAGAAATCTATATTTTGGGACCTACCCTACTGGAAAGAGCTAGAGGTACGCTCTTCAATCGACGTGATGCACGTGACGAAGAACCTTTGCGTGAACCTGTTAGGCTTCTTGGGCGTGTATGGGAAGACAAAAGATACACCTGAGGCACGGGAGGACCTGCAACGTTTGCACGAAAAAGACGGCATGCCTCCAAAGCAGTATGAAGGTCCTGCCAGCTACGCTCTTACCAAAGAAGAGAAGGAAATCTTTTTTGAATGCCTGCTCAGTATGAAGGTCCCGACTGGCTTCTCGTCGAATATAAAGGGAATAATAAATATTCCAGAGAAAAAGTTCCAGAACCTAAAGTCTCATGACTGCCACGTGATTATGACGCAACTGCTTCCGGTTGCATTGAGGGGGCTTCTACCGGAAAACGTCCGATTAGCCATTGTGAAGCTATGTGCATTCCTCAATGCAATCTCTCAGAAGGTGATCGATCCAGAAATCATACCAAGGCTAAGGAGTGATGTGGCGCAATGTCTTGTCAGTTTCGAGCTGGTGTTCCCACCATCCTTCTTCAATATCATGACGCACGTCCTAGTTCATCTAGTCGACGAGATTGTCATTCTGGGCCCCGTATTTCTACACAATATGTTCCCCTTTGAGAGGTTCATGGGAGTCCTAAAGAAATATGTCCGTAACCGTGCTAGGCCAGAAGGAAGCATCTCCATGGGCCATCAAACAGAGGATGTCATTGGGTTTTGTGTTGACTTCATTCCTGGCCTTAAGAAGATAGGTCTCCCTAAATCGCGGTATGATGGGAGACTGACTGGAAAAGGCACGCTAGGAGCGGACTCAATAATATGCAGGGACGGGCATTCTTGGTCTCAAGCACACTACACAGTTCTACAGAACTCTACCTTGGTGACCCCGTATGTCGATGAACACAAGAACAGTCTGCGCTCCAAACACCCGGAGCAGTGTGACGACTGGATTACATGTGAACACATCAGGACTTTCAGCAGTTGGTTGGAAACACGTCTCAGAGGTGACACCACTGTTTGTGATGAGTTGTACTCGTTGTCCAGGGGACCATCTTCGACTGTATTGACTTACAAAGGATACGAGATAAATGGGAATACATTTTACACGATCGCCCAAGATCAAAAGAGCACCAACCAAAACAGCGGTGTCCGCTTTGATGCAGCAACCGAGAGGGGAAAGGACACATATTATGGTTACATAATGGACATATGGGAACTTGACTACGGACATGATTTTAAGGTCCCTTTGTTTAAGTGCAAATGGGTCAATCTGTCAGGAGGCGGGGTACAGGTAGACCCACAGTACGGAATGACAACAGTGGATCTGAACAATCTTGGGTACACTGACGAACCGTTCGTCCTAGCCAATGATGTGGCACAGGTTATCTATGTGAAGGACATGTCTACCAGACCGAGAAAAAGAAAAGATAAGGAAGCGAATACATCATACGATGAGCCAAAGCGCCACATAGTTCTTTCAGGAAAAAGGGACATTGTGGGAGTGGAGGGCAAGACAGACATGTCTGAAGATTATGAAAAGTTTCATGAAATTCCTCCCTTCAAAGTCAAGGCTGACCCAAGCATCCTGATAAACGATGAAGATTATCCATGGTTACGGCGCAATAAGCAAAGCACACAAGCGAAAAAAAGTGAAGACTTTCTCTCCACAACTATTATGATGATACCATGCCAACTTTCAACCTTTTCGTAGTTCATTTGAAATGCCTGTTGTAACAGACGAGTTTCCGTATGAAACCCTGATACTTCGAAACAGATTGTCCGTTTTGTACACGAAGTGCATCCAGTTTTTGCCGTAACCCTCTCTACTTTCTTGCACATGCTATGTGGGTGAAATGATGATACCATGCCAACTTTCAACCTTTTCAGAGTTCATTTGTAGTGCTTTTCAATTTCAGGGTCTTATAGCTCAAAATAATCAGTAAATGCATAGAAAATAACAAATGAAGTCAGAAATGGTTGAAAATTGATGATGTGGCTTTGAATGGTGCATTTTGAACACAGAAAAACTATGGAGTTCAAATAAGTTCTAAAAAATGAAATCCCTTTGTAACAGACGAGTTTCCGTATCAAACCCTGATACTTCGAAAGAGATTGTCCGTTTTGTACACGAAGTGCATCCAGTTTTTGCCGTAACCCTCTCTACTTTCTTGCACATGCTATGTGGGTGAAATGATGATACCATGCCAACTTTCAACCTTTTCAGAGTCCATTTCTAGTGCTTTTCAATTTCAGGGTCTGATAGAAATGCATGGAAAATAACAAATATCATAAAAAAATAAATATGTAATTAGAAACAGAATAAAATAAACTTTAATAAAATATATAAGTAGAAACAAAATAAAATAAACCTTAATAACATAAATAAAATTTATGAAACTAAAATTATCAACGTATTTTCTGTTCAAAACATTATAAGCAACCTCTAGTATTACTGAAACTAAAATTATATAAAATTGATGCAACTAAAATTATCAAAGTTTTTTCTGTTCAAAATCATTAAAAGAAAAAAGATTTTTCATAAAGAACTTTTTTTGTTAGAAACTTTAATAGCAAAAAGAATTATCATAAAATAAAATAAATAAGTAATTAGAAACAAAATAAAATAAAATAAATAAGTATTTTGTTGTAAGTAGAAACAAAATAAAATAAATAAAGCAAAAAGAAAAGAAATAAACTGGGAAAAAAATAAAAAACGCCACCTATTGGGCCACCACGGCCTAAATACGACTAGAAACCCACCCATGGGCCAGGATTCAGGCCCGTAGAAGGCCCAATAGGCCCACAGGCAGATACAGTGTGTTTAGGCCCGAAAGCCTGCATTTGAGAGGAGCTCGAGAGGGCAGCGGGAGTGGGGCTTATAAACCACTCTCGAGCTCCCTCAGCTAGCGAGGTGGGACTAAACTTTCGTGCCGCGATGCGGGCAGCACAAGGCCTTTAGTCCCGGTTGGTGCCACCAACCGGTACTAAAGGCATACATTGGTACCGGTTCATGCCAACAACCGGTACCAATGCGCACCCTTTAGTCCCGGTTTGTGCCACCAACCAGGACCAAAGGCCTCTGCTTCCCGCCCGTTGGGCTGCTGAAAAGCGACCTTTGGTCCCGGTTGGTGGCTCCAACCGGGACTAAAGGTGTGCTTTGGTCCCGGTTGGTGCCACGAACCGGGACCAAAGGTCTGTCTATATAAGCCACACTTGTGAAATTTTTGGTTCAGTTCTTCTTCCCACTGCGCCGACGCCCCGCGTCATCACCGCCCCGGTCCGCGTCGCCCCTGCCCCGACGCCGTCGCCCCCTGCCCCAACGCCGTCGCCGCGCGCCGCCCCTGCCCCGACGCCGTCGCCGCGCCGCCCCGCGTCGTCACCGCCCCGCGTCGTCACCGCCCCGGTCCGCGCCGCCCTGCCCCGACGCCGCCCCCAGTGAGACCCGGCCCCCGCGCCCCTGCCCTGCCCCCCGCCGCCGCCGTGGCCGCCGTAAAAAATATATGATTAGATGATTTTTTTGTTCATAGATGTGATTTTTTTGTTCATATATCATATGATGTTTTTATATTGTTCATAGATGATCGATCATATTTGTTCATATGTATGCAAGTCGAAGTCGTTGTAGTTAGTTGTACTGTTTAGGGTTAGGGTCGTCGAGGAAAGAAATTAAGGAAAGAAGAAAAGAGGAAGAAAGAGGAAGAAGAAGAAGAAAAATAAGAAGAGGACGAAGAAGAAGAAAAAAAGAGGAGAAGGAGAAGGAATAGAGGAGAAGAAAAAAATAGATTAAAATCTATTTTTTCTTCTTCTCCTCTATTCCTTCTTCTTCTCCTTTTTTTCTTCTTCTCCTCTTTTTTTCTTCTTCTTCCTCTTCTTATTTTTTATCGGGTATGTCCTTGTCGATATACCCCCTCCCCGATAACTTCGACATGAGGGGGGGGGGTCGATAAATAATAGAACTAGTTAAACAAGTTTATTTTTAGTAAGTACTACTTTATTTTATTTATAGTAAGTGCTTAGTAGTTGAACTAGTTCATTTAATCAAACTACTTTATTTTAATATAGAAGTAGTTTATTTTTAGTAAGTACTACTTTATTTTATTCATAGTAGGTGCTTAGTAGTTGAACTAGTTGATTTAATAAAACTACTTTATTTTACTATATATAGAAGTAGTTTATTTTTAGTAAGTACTACTTTATTTTATTTATAGTAAGTGCTTAATTAGTAGTTGAACTAGTTGATTTAACAAAACTAGTTTATTTTACTATAGAAGTAGTTTATTTTTAGCAAGGAAATTAATAGAACTAGTTTGTTTTTTTAGTTAAAGCAATTATTCCCGCATCGACGTCGACGATGCCTATCCCGCATCCTCGTCGTCGACTCGGCGGAGGAGGCCGGCTTGATCAGAGGGGGCATGTCCGGGACTGGGCTCCGCCGGGCTGGTTTTGGGAGGTGCTACCTTCCGGGGGCGTAGGTTGGTGAGGAGCCAGCCCGTCGTTGACCCGATCCTTGTTTGGTGGCGGTCGCGTGGGCCAGTGACGGTGCCGAGGCTTCCGGACACCGCGGAGGTGGTACGTCACCGTGTCAGCGAGGAGGACCAGCACGTCCGTCGCTACATGGTTGCGTTGGAGGGCAGGTTCGACAATACCTGGCAGGTTCTTCAGGGATCTCACTGGAGCTATGATCCTGTGATGGTTCCTTCCCTTTGGGTGTCCACCGCCCGCGCCGATACCCGTCGGGCGCTACGGTTCTAGCTGTACTGGCGATGCTATATGTATGATAGTATTCGAGGTGTATTAGTGATAATATTCGACGATGTACGGACGCATGGAGATGATGTAGTTTTGCTTATAATTGAATGCATCCTAATTTGAATACTACTTTATTTTGCGATTTGATTTTGCTTATTGAATGCTCAAATTGGAAAACTACTCCTACTTTGAATGCTAAAATTGGAGAGCACTATGCAAGGCATATGCATATGATTAGTTGATAGCTTATAGGGTTTTTGTTTTCGCAGAAATCTAGGAGCCCCCGGCCCCTCCATCATCCCCGCCGTCGTCCCCGTCACCGACCCCCTCCGACATCGAGGTGAGACCAGCCAAATCCTCTTTTAGAAAGATAATTAAACGATATTTCGGGTTGACTTTAAGTCTGTCGAGTCTCCACCATATATGAGAGGACGAAGAATCCCGACTGTTGTCGTGGGGGTAGCTTCTCCTTCGTTCCCGTGTGCTAGACAATTTGGTGTAATGCACTCGGGAACGAAAGGAGGAGCTACCATCACCGACGGTCGCAAATGTCAGAGAGGAATCAGTGAGGGAGAGTTCCACCATATATATATGAGAGGACGAAGAATCCCGACTGTTGTCGTGGGGGTCGCTTCTCCTTCGTTCCCGTGTGCTAGACATTTTGGTGTAATGCACTCGGGGACAAATGGAGGAGCGACCATCACCAACGGTCGAATGTATACACCACGTGAGCTGAGAGTTTTCAAGAAAAGACTCGACAAACCGATAGTCAACCCGTGATGAATAATAATGATCTAATTTAGTTTTTGTAGTACATATATTTAATTGTACAAGTTTAATCTTTGAATTATGAACGTAGGAAATGTCATCATCGGACGACGAAAGTCTCCCGGGGGAGTGCGGGTGGTGCCACGACGATCGAGGTTTGTGCGACAGGCCTCACCTGGACGATGATCGGCGCTTCAGCATTAAGCTCGAGGAGACCTTCGATGTTGAAACGGTACGCAACGGCGACAAGTGTTTTTTTCGTAATTAAGCATGACTTCAACTATTTCAACGTGTAATTTTCATCTTTTACAATTCGAGTATAGCTTATCCCATGCCATGCAAGACGCTATGTCTTGGAGAGGATGGATTTTGAAGACCATGAAAATTTTGAAACGAAGAAAATTCACCTAAGGACCCATCATGATGTGGATTTTGAAGTAAATCTGTATAATGCTGAGAGCGTAACCCATTTTGGTTGCAAAAATTGGGAAGCATTTTGCAAGATGTATGGTTTTGATGAGGGTATGCTTGTCACCATGGATCTTGGTGATCCTGAAATCGAGCAAGACAATATGGACATTTGGGTCCTTGTTGATACGCCTCCAGTTCTACCGCTATGTGAGTTTCTCAAACATAGTTATTAGCTAATTTATATTGTTTATTTCAAAATAGTTGACAGCTTATTTCCATTGACAGCTTATTTTGATTGTTCAAACAATGTGCGGAACATGGTAGACAAAACCCACTACACCGATGGCTCCGAATTAACTTATCAGGAGAAAAATCATCTGGTCGGATTTTGTACTGATATTGAGAATTACAATATCTACAATCAAACTCCTCAACATTATGGTCAATACGTGCCACTAGTGCACGTGTTGAACTACGGTAACTACCATGGAGATACCTGGTAAGATATTTTACTATTACGACATCCGTGCATCTTTTGCATACTTCTAAAACTAGTACATCATTGCTAACTATGAAGTTATTACTATGTTTTTCAACAGAGAATCCCAGAGGATTGTGTGCCTCATTTGATGTATCAGAATGGCAGCCTTCGTGTTTTGAACATATATCCAGGTCATCCTACGAATCTCAACTGTCCATACCGGATTTCTCAAAGAAGTGGAGACATGCTAATCAATGAATGGAAAAAATGTATGGACAGTCGTAAGGAGGTTCTTGGAAGCAAAAGGAAGCGAAGCGCAAGAATTGGAGACAGGATGATCTCCATTCTCCATAATGGAGAGTCAGGGTCTATATTGTTTTATGCTATTTTACCTTAAAGAGGGTATTTAGGTCCTACCTAATACTGATGATCATGTGCTAAGAACAAAGTAGGGTTGGTTCGATGACTATCAGGATGATGATCGTATGACTTGTTATTAATAACGAGTAGAAGTTGTATGATGATGATTAGTAGGACTTGTTATTATGATGATGCATGATGCGAGCATGAAGAGTTATTATATATCTGTGGGTGAAATGAACATGGATTGGATTGAAGTGAAGGCAACATGCATGTGGTGCATGTCGAAAGTAGTACAATCCAAACTTGATCAAGTTAGGATTAGTATTACTTTCGACATGCACCACATGTTGCCTCACTTCAATCTAAGTCATGTTTAGGCATAGCAGTAGCAGTAGCACGGAGATAAGAGAGGACACATCTCTCTATTAGCTACCTATACCAACCTAAATTAACCCCCAAAACCCCTAAACCACCTCCTTTCAAAAAAAACCAGCCGCTGAAATGCTGACGCGTGGAAGCTTATTGGTCCCGGTTGGTGCTACCAACCGGGACCAAAGGCTCTCCTGCCTGGGCTCGCCGGAGTGGCCACGTGGAGGCCCATCTGTCCCGGTTAGTATAAGAACCGGGACTAAAGACCTAGGGCATTAGTAACGACCCTTTAGTCCCGGTTCCCCAACCGGGATAGATGGGCCTTATGAACCGAGACAAATGGGCCTTTTTCTACTAGTGAGGGGTACCCTAAAATCAGTAGTGCTACCATGCATAAACAGTTTTACGTGATAAACGTAATGATCTACGTGGCATTTTTCTGTTGGACGAAATTAGAGAAGAGGGGCCCACCCACTTGAACTCAAGGGGTGGAGAGGTTTGTTAGGAAGTAGGTTTACCTAGGTGTAGCATTTTCGAAATCAAGAAAGAAAGAAAAAACATGTGTTCTATTGAACATTGTAATAGAGAGAGAAATAAGGTCACTCGTGAACTAGCTAGGATTGCTAGGTTTTGTACTCCGAACTTCTGGTAAGAATCCGCACCTGAGGCGGTAATTCTTTTTATTGTAACCGATGCCACGATAGTCATGAATGAATAAAGGATGAGATGATTGTCAAAAAAGGTGTAGCGTTGTCGACCCTAAAACGCACCAAGCAATACCATAGACCACTATGAAACTCTGGCAGCAGACCATCAGTCTCTGAAAAAACAAAGTTCCGACATTACATCTGAATTCCACACATGATTCGGCTATATCTGACATGTAACCAGGCATTTTGAGTTTGCAATTTGTGTACACGGAAGCATAACTAGCACTGGCACTGCTCAATCTCAAGAACGTACGGGCTCACGCGACCCGTGGAAGTCAAGACGGAAGCATGGAGCTGCTCGTGCGGCGATGTCCCGAGAGGAGAGACCGCCGACCACCGCCGGACAAATACCGCAAACGTCCAGAGCCCGATGGCACCTCGCCCCCGGCAGTGTCACCGCTCCCCTGGTTTTCTGTACTGCTCCGCTTGTCTTCAGGAACCAGCCCGGCCCGGGCGGACACCACCGACAAGTCCATGGAAGCCACGCGGCGAAAAGTCTGCATCCTCCTGCGCTGTGGCTCCGGCGACCTCGGCCGGTTGCGCCGATCGATCTGTACGCGCAGCTCTTGCTGCTCGTTCTGCCCTTGAGCCGGACCCGGCTGCTCGTGACTCAAGGTTTCAGAGACCTGTCGAGCGTCGTCGGCAGGTGGCTCCGAACCGCCGTTGGCCGCCGAGCCCAAGACGACGACGTCGGCGCGGCAGAGCGGGCAGCTGACGTGGGCGCGGAGCCAGGTGCCGATGCAGGGGACGTGGAACGCGTGGCCGCACTTGGGGAGCAGCCGGAGGAGCTCGCCGTCCAGGAACTCGCCGAGGCAGACGGAGCAGTCGGCGGCGCCGCCAAGGGTCCCCGCGCCGGCGCGGTACCGCGTGAGCGCGATGGACTCGATCGCCGCCTCGTCCAGCCCCACGGTGCGGATGTGCCACGCGTGGTGCACGACTTCTTCATCCTCTGGGTCTGCAGCGCCCACTTGGACGTCAGTCGCGGCGCCAGCCATCACGGCGGCGGGGCCGTCGCCCTGGGCGCCGGGGTTGGCAGCCCCGGCGGAGAGAAGGGACTGCTGCCGGCGCCGGCGCCTCCTGCGACGGATGAAGCAGTAGATGGACAGGGACACGAGAGAGAGGAAGACGAGGACGAACGCAGTGACCACGAGCGGGGTGACCAGGTGCCGGCTGCCATCGGAGGATGGAGGAGAGGGGCAGTCGTCGTCGTCGCTGCTGTGGCAGGGCGGTTTCGGCAGGTCCGGCGACATCGGGGCGGAGGGGACGCGGTACGGCGGGGCGGGTAGTGAGCGAGAGCGACCAAGGGAGGTTGCTTGCGCTTGTCTGCTAGGTTTAGAGAACGACGCGGTTCGGGAAGCAGAGAAAAACGAGGGTGAGGCCGTGAACTGGTAAAAGTAAAGGAAGGTTGGGTGGACAAGACCGACTGGGCGGTGGTGAAAATCGTCGCGGTGCGCGTGGAAAAACTCGGACGCGGTGGGCGTCACCGGCGCCTGACGTCAACTGCCGTCCATGGTGATATACTGACCAAATCGCCGGCGGGGATGTGGCTGCTAGGCGATGGGTCCTTTTTTTAGCCGATGGAGGCACCCGTCAATCGTGGGAGCAGTTGTTTCTCGCAACCAGGCTGTCACGGGGAGCCTAACTTTGCTTCCGCCTCCCTTCATAAAGAACGCCCTCTAGAACTGATTTTACATGGTATTAAAAAATGTCTACATTCTTTCACTAGAGTACCCAATTGCTAAAGTGTTCACACTTTTTAAATTTTTGTTCCTTCTTTTTTCAATTTAGGGGAGGTTTACAGGTGAGCTGGTTTTGCAAAAAATCTGCCCCTAAATCCAGGTTCCTGTTTGGCTCTTTGTCTCTAACCCAGGCGGTGCCATGGCGGCGGACTCTGGCGGTGGCACGATGGCGGCCGTCACGATGATCGGAGGTGGCCGGCTGCGGTAGTCGGGCAAGGGACGACAAGGTTGGTGGTGGTGGGGTTGTGATCGATGGCAATGGCGGCGGCACGGTGGACCAACGCAGCGGCGCGCTGACATGACGATTACACTAAGATGGAGGGGGTTGGACGGCTGACTATATTTGTCTTTTTTATTTTATTTTTGCTTTATCGGTATTATTGGAACACTTCTTTGGCCCAACTCCTCTTAAACAAAAAATATTTACAAGAAAGGGGAACTATTGGAGATTCTTTAAGGGCATGCGTGGTTTTGGCAACTTTCTAGAAGGATCCTGAACTGTGTTTTTAATCGGTTGTTTTTTTATTTTTTTAATCTTTTTCAGTTTTATCTTTCTTCATTTTTTCAAAAAAACACAAAATTCATTAAAAATAATCAAAACTTATTTGGATTTTCCAACAAATGTTCACAATTGTTTTTAAAAAATTCTTAATTTTACAAATTATTTTCCTTGTCAAAATGTGCAGAATTTTCAAAAAGTGTTCGCTTTAGAAAATTAATATGGAAATTTCAAATTTATTTGCACATTTGAAAATTGTTCAAAAATGATTGTGTTACTATGAAATTGTTTGAATTTATTTTCGCGTTTCAGATTTTGTTTTTGAAATTTTTGAAAAAAAAACTGTATTTCCAAAAGAGTTGAATTTTTTTGTAAAATGTTTGTGTTCCCAAAAAATGTTCCAAATTTCTAAAAGAATCGCATTAAAAATG
Organism: Triticum aestivum; assembly: GCF_018294505.1. NCBI lineage: Eukaryota > Viridiplantae > Streptophyta > Magnoliopsida > Poales > Poaceae > Triticum > Triticum aestivum. The sequence continues at coordinate 577,644,586 of NC_057814.1, read as the reverse complement.
TGCATGCTTTTGAAAAAAACGTTCGTGTTTCTTTAATTCAAATTGCAAATTTTGTTCAAAATTTCAAAATTAATACTTGTTCACACTTTTAAATTTGTGTTCCTTTTTTTCAAAAAAAATGTCTAGATTCTTTGACTAGAGTACCCAATTGCTAAAGTGTTGCTATGTGGCAAAATCCTTCTATCTACAGTACCGGTTCAACTTGCTACAGTCTACTTAGCCTGGTCTCTCACGCCGCCAATAGGCTGGCTCAGTCGGGCATGCCCATGTGTGAAAAGGAGGCTGTTTGCCACAGAGAGCGGGAGATAGGAGCTCTCTTTTGTAAGCCCTCGTCCAAGTTATCTTTGAAATCGGGAGTTACTAGCGAGTGGTTACCCCTTCGGGGGACCTCCATGGGCCAATTTTGGTGGTCTTTGAGTGTGCCAAGTGGTGCATCTCGCCGCTGTCACGTGTCGCATGCTGAGCGCTTCCTCTGATCTCACTCTTTGGTCTCACCGCCTGCGCAAGGTGGAACAAAAAATCCACGCCGTATTGTGGCGGGATTTTTTCTCCTCTCATCTCTCCTAAACAAACCATGATGTTGACTATTTATTGTTGAAATATATCCAGGTGGTGAGTCTTAGCCCCCGGTGACAGTTTAAGAAAAATAGGAGTCTATTGTCCATGCTATGGATCGACACGTGTTAGGTATGTCTGCTTCATTTTGGTTCTCAGCTTTTCTAAGTGGAGTGCTCTGATGTCTGCATGCTTTAAGTTTGTAACATTGGTGGTTCAGTATTTAGGCAACTTGGGTTATCTCTCTTAGATCAGTTATTCACAGTTCCACTGAACTTTCTGTACTATGTACTTAAATCTGTATAAGAATGGTTCTGGAATCTGGACACTGCTATCTCTGTGTGTTCGGTTAGTTTCGTGCCTTGTTTGGGTGAAGGTACTGTGACCATTTAGTAAAACACATGCTCAATGCCATGCAGCTTAAACTTGTACCTTCAGGTTGTTGGGAGAAGTCTAACCATCTTACTGACAGTTGACAGATAGCAAGCAAACTATCCATTTTCACTGACGGTATAACATGTGAAATCATTTCCTTCAGCTAGCTAGATAGGTGTTTTCTGATGGCAAAATACTTCGGGTGAATAGAATGTCACTTCTTTGATTCTAATTACTCGCGGCGTGCTGTAAACAGGAATGTTACTAGCAGAACATTATCACGGTTGCTTCAATCATAATATTCTTTCTTCTGTTAGAAGACCTCATTTTTTTTCTGAACGCAACTTTGCTCCAAAGGGCTTGGAAAACATCTGCTTCCTTGTGGGTTTTGTTCAGTTAGGTAGGTTTAAGGAGTCAAGCGATGCTGGGGAGGCCACCGTTGAAATTCAAACTTGCAAAATGCATAGGATTAGGATACATTCAAACTTGCAAAATGCATAGGATTAGGATACACAACACAATGTAACCTTTTAGCCCTCTGTATTGTCCAGTTTACCTCAGTATAAAACAGAACTTGCATATGACTGCATAAAGATCAGTGCCTGAGACTGAGATAGCCCCCCTTACAAATCATCGGCTGCTTAACTTGTACTAGTTTGATATTATGTTGCTTCGTTCATCTGAGTTTGCAACTCCTGAAAAACAAATCATAGTGTAATCTAGTATTTATCTAGCACGAAAGCTTGCAAATCTTGGATGTTATTTCAGTTTCATCCGTGTGGCTGTTGCGGCTGTCGTGTTCTTTGGCTTCCGGTTGAGGCGTCTTTGTCGTCTGGGATTGGGTAAGTCCAGGTTCTGGAGTACATGTCCAGTTCCTCCTTCCAGATTTCGAAACGCCGAAGTCACGATCAATCACCGAACGCTAATTTTCTGTAATGTTGCTGCTACGTTTAACGTTGGATTTCGAAATGTATCCTCGTCAGAAGTAAAAAGGAGTGTGGGGATCTAACATTAAGCTTAGCACTGACTTCTGAATGAAAAAAATAGCGCGCTACAAAAAATAGCGCCGCCTCTTGAAATATGCTATTAGCGTGCTATAACGTGCTATTAGCGAGACATTGTACACTGATTTATTTAATGAGACAATTCTCCATACGCTATAGCGTGCTATTAGCGGCGTTATAGCGCACTATTTTTTTCAGTGCTTCTGATACACATTCAACAATGGAATATGATTTAAGAATATTTCTGTATGCATGTCTGCAAAAACACAAAGCCTACAAGTTATTATATCTGTGTTTGGTAGAAAGTAAATACTAGAAAGGAAAATCATTTTGGATCACATAAATGGACAAGCCATGATGTGCCAGAAAGGTGTGGTAGTCAGTCAACATTAGTTTGATGTTTGCTCCTTGAACGAAAGAGGCGTGTCGCCATTTGTTAAACCAAAATCTCTGAACTAATCAAGTAGTAGCAGCTTGCAGTTCCCTTTCAGTGTCAAACCCAAGAAAATCAACTAACAGCCATTGCAAATTAACCACAGAGTGATGGTCATATCCGTATACGTCTCATCACCACGTAAGAAAAATTAGCCAAGCTCCAAAACGGCAATCAGTGTCCACTTTTCCTCGAGCCGTATTTTCATGAACTGCACCTTGATTAAGCATATAAAAACTTCTCAGACACTCTGAGACCAGATGCCATTTTGTCTTTTCTTGATACCCTTTGTATGTACGATCAATTAGGTCATGATCCATAGCTAGCTAGCTCTTGCTGTAGGTACGCTCTGCATGTCTTACAGATTTACAATACATATTTTCGAGATTTGCATATGTTGTGACATGATTTTTAAAAGTGTTTTTAGATTGTCTTTTTTTCTAAACTAAAATGTGGCCTGAGAAATCGGAGGAAGGAAATGAAGAGCCTGTCAGCATATCGTTGATGGGCCATGATTCATGGGCTGCTAGGCTGAATGCCCGCTCAAGAGGCTTTAGTTACCAGTGCATACGCAGGCCCATGCGGGGATCTCTCAAAGGGGCACAGGCAAATAGGGCAGATCCTATTTGACGCTCGTTAGCGTCAAAAGGTCGTGCCTTCGCTGAGGCGATCCTGTGGTTGGGCCGGCCCACGGACGGGATTCGGGGCTTCATCGTTTGCTGCTGCCTCCTTCGCTGTTTCCTGCGAGTTTTTTCGTTTTTCTTCTCTGGTTTTTTGCTTCTGGTTTTTTCAGTTGTTTTATTCGGTTTTTCAGTTGTTCTTCTCTTGTTTTTGTTTTGATTTATTTTTCCTTCATTTTTTATTTTCTATTATATTTGACTTCTTCTTTTATCTTTTATCTTCTCTTTATTGTGTGGTATATAAAAAGTCCATCATGTATTATAAAAATGTTCATCGTATATTAAGAAAAATGTCATTGTTATATGAAAAAGTTCACCATGCATTATAAAAACGTTAATCGTGTATTAAAAAAAATATTCAACGTACATTACCAAAATGTTCAGCATATATTAAGAAAATGTTCAACGTATTTCAAAAAAAGTTCATTGTGTACTTAAAAGTTGTTCATCCTATATCACAGGAATGTTCAATGTATGTTTCAAAATTGTTTATCGGAGATCATAAAAATGTTCAATCTGTATATAAAACTTATTCAGCGTATATCACAAAATGTTGAATGGAAGATTTGTTTTAAAAAAATTGATCTGCCACTGCGTTTAGTTCTTAAATATTTGCGCGGCCAGGTAAACATCAACCTGGAGCAGTTCCAGTGGCTGATAACATTAGCTCTCGATCGTGGGTTCGCGAGCTCGATTCCTTGATTAAACATCTGCTTTTGCTATTTTAACGGCGGCTTTGTTGTGTCGCGCCGACTGGGCCGGCCCGTTCAGATAGCGCGTCCTGCGCGAAAGCTCGTGGGTTTGACGCTAGCGAGCGTCAGCTAGGAGGTCTCGGCAAATAGTCCCACATCGCTAGCGAAGGAGGAGCTACGCCCGCCATTCCGCTACATATAGGCCAGCACCCGCTCCGTTTCAAGCCCAAGCAGCTGCGTGGTGGGCACAGAGCGAACTATTCTTTAGCCTTTTACTAAAGAACTACTCCCTCCATTCCAAAATAGATGACCCAACTTTACACCAACTTCTAAAATAGATGACCCAATTTTATACTTCATATATTTTGAAATGGAGGAGAGGCTAACGCGCGCTTTGCTGGGCCGGCCCGTTCAGATAGCGCGTCCTGCGCGGAAGCTCGTGGGTTTGACGCTAGCGAGCGTCAGCTAGGAGGTCTCGGCAAATAGTCCCACATCGCTAGCGAAGGAGGAGCTACGCCCGCCATTCCGCTACATATAGGCCAGCACCCGCTCCGTTTCAAGCCCAAGTAGCTGCGTGGTGGGCACAGAGCGAACTATTCTTTAGCCTTTTACTAAAGAACTACTCCCTCCATTCCAAAATAGATGACCCAACTTTACACCAACTTCTAAAATAGATGACCCAATTTTATACTTCATATATTTTGAAATGGAGGAGAGGCTAACGCGCGCTTTGCTGGGCTGGCCCGTTCAGATAGCGCGTCCTGCGCGGAAGCTCGTGGGTTTGACGCTAGCGAGCGTCAGCTAGGAGGTCTCGGCAAATAGTCCCACATCGCTAGCGAAGGAGGAGCTACGCCCGCCATTCCGCTACATATAGGCCAGCACCCGCTCCGTTTCAAGCCCAAGCAGCTGCGTGGTGGGCACAGAGCGAACTATTCTTTAGCCTTTTACTAAAGAACTACTCCCTCCATTCCAAAATAGATGACCCAACTTTACACCAACTTCTAAAATAGATGACCCAATTTTATACTTCATATATTTTGAAATGGAGGAGAGGCTAACGCGCGCTTTGCTGGGCCGGCCCGTTCAGATAGCGCGTCCTGCGCGGAAGCTCGTGGGTTTGACGCTAGCGAGCGTCAGCTAGGAGGTCTCGGCAAATAGTCCCACATCGCTAGCGAAGGAGGAGCTACGCCCGCCATTCCGCTACATATAGGCCAGCACCCGCTCCGTTTCAAGCCCAAGCAGCTGCGTGGTGGGCACAGAGCGAACTATTCTTTAGCCTTTTACTAAAGAACTACTCCCTCCATTCCAAAATAGATGACCCAACTTTACACCAACTTCTAAAATAGATGACCCAATTTTATACTTCATATATTTTGAAATGGAGGAGAGGCTAACACGCGCTTTGCTGGGCCGGCCCGTTCAGATAGCGCGTCCTGCGCGGAAGCTCGTGGGTTTGACGCTAGCGAGCGTCAGCTAGGAGGTCTCGGCAAATAGTCCCACATCGCTAGCGAAGGAGGAGCTACGCCCGCCATTCCGCTACATATAGGCCAGCACCCGCTCCGTTTCAAGCCCAAGCAGCTGCGTGGTGGGCACAGAGCGAACTATTCTTTAGCCTTTTACTAAAGAACTACTCCCTCCATTCCAAAATAGATAACCCAACTTTATACCAACTTCTAAAATAGATGACCCAACTTTATACTTCATATATTTTGAAATGGAGGAGAGGCTAACGCGCACTTTGCTGCGCTGTTCTTCACTCATGAAATTAACTTTTTTATATCTATAGATTATTGTGATAAGTTGTTTTGTTGGGATTTTATCTGTGTTGGTTTTGTGTTTTAATTTTTTATCGGTAGTTTTTTTGTTCATATATCGTGTTGGGTTGATGTGGGAGTATTTTTTTTCCAAGAGAAAAAAAGGAGTTATTTGATGTGTGGTTGTGAAGTATTTGCACATTTTGGTCTTGGTGTCAGCTCGGTGGTGATTGTTTGAGCCTCTTGGAAATTCTTATTTCACGCTAAATCCATGGAATTGCTATTGTGACGCTCACATGGGGTAGCACACGAAGCTCTTGCTCGCTTAGCTTGGCTCCCTGCTCCTCTTGCTCGTTAATTTTTTTTCTCTCACCCCACCGCTAGCTCAAAAAAATTAACCTATATTTTTCATTTGAATTTTTTTGTTAAATTAAATAATTTTTTGCGGATAAAACTGAAAGAAAATATTATGATTTTTAAAAACTATGAATTTTAGAAACATACATGAATTTAAGATATATTCATGGCTTAAAAAATGTTCGCAAAATAAAAAGTTTTCAAATTTTAAAAAATGTTCACAAACTTTAAATGAATGTGGACTGAAAAATATCCACAAATTTAATCAATATTACTGAATTTGAAGAATTTTCAAATATGTTTATGTTTTTTAAAGTACACAAATTTAATAAGTCCTCATGAATTAAAACGTGAAACAAATAAAAAATAAAAAAGAAGAAGAAATAAAACTAAACAACACACACTTATGT